>NC_133654.1:224919893-225078362 GCF_009905375.1 Apium graveolens
GTGAATGTGGATAAGATCATGTCGTCTACGCGATGCACTCTCTGATCTAACCTACTAAGCTTGAGCATGATATCACATTTATTCCGAAGACGGTACGTCACTCACTATTGATTAAAATACAATGAAACTACAAACCACATAATTCATTTAATGAACACTAGTTAAATAAATATTTTTATATTGGATAAAATAAAATTAGGAGAATGTTTAACTATCATGTATTTAAAAATTATTTTCCAAACTACTTGTGAATTGAGTGTTAGTTTGACAAGAAGAATTCTGAGAATTCGTTAATCAACCATCTAAAATAGAAATTATATCTACGAGAATAATATATTCTTTATATTATATTCAAATTTTACATTTTACTTGTTTTTTAAAAATTTTAATAATTTTACCGATTTAATTCAATTTTTGATCGATTAAACCAATATTTAACCAATTATATTAATTTTTAATCGGAAGACGATATTATTGTTAATGTCTTGTTTCTCTAACACCGCCTAACGAGTTTTCGTCATTTTCTCACATTTAAGAGGTACACTTCGACTGAATTTAAAGAAATGGCGTGAGGGAGAGGGAAGCTAACACTCAAAAGTGGAAATTCAGAGTTTCAAACTTTCAGATTATTGATCTAAAAAGCGGAATCGGCATTGTTCGGTGTTGTACAATCTGCGAAAATCCAAATTATTATAACAATCATGTTTGTATGTTTGTGTGTGTGATTAACAGAGCGGTGTAAATGAACAATGAAAGAAACAAAATTAAATAAAAAGGAGACAAGAACGGAAAAAACCAGATTCCAATGCGTAATTGTCTCCTTAAAGAGTATTAGCCCTCACCGTATGTGTGAGCAAATAGCCTCCCGAGATAAAACAAGTTACAGTGAGGCAGAACGTCACTTCCAGCGAGTTTGAGACGAACAAGAAACTATCATCAAAATATATGGAAAATTTAGGACCGAAGAGAACGAGAATTAAAGAGATAACTCTTAATTTCTCGACATAATAAAATTGGTGCCCTAACACTCTATTTATAAAGAAAGACTTGAAAGGACTTGTTGTTAGTCCCTAACAATGCAACAAGAATTACAGAAGGGGGGTTGAATGGAATTCTTGAACCTTTTTCAACAAGATATAAAATGTTCTATCTTAATAATATATAAGTGTTTGATTTGCAAAGTGCGGAATAAGAAGTTAGTAAAATCAAAACACAAGTAATTAAAAACACAAGTCTTTAAAAACTTTCTGGTGGATTTGAATGTATCCACCAGAGATATATATTATATCAAGAGAACTCTGTGTATCAAGATTAGCTCACAGCTGCTTACAAATATGAACAACTAAGTTTACAGAGAAATGCTAAGGATGCAGCTTACAATTGTTTCTCTGAGATAATGTTCTTAGTCTTGTTCTTGTTGTTCTATTTGCTACTTCTTAGTTTATATATCACCAAGATTACAAAGTAATAAGACAAGATAATAAAATAAAACCTATCAAGTCTAATACTATGCTGCTTCATTACTCTATTCCAGCATCTTTGAATATCTTCATAATAGCATGGAAATGGCAATGCTTCTTTGTTCTCTAAAACCCAGTTGAATAGGCTTCCACATTCCTTTTGCATACACTCGACGCATGTGACTGTGTTGTCACTGTCAACAGATGTTTGAATTGATTATCCGTCGGGTACATGATCATCCGTCGGGTTGCCTTGTTGATCATCCGTCGAGTGGCATTGTTGTTTATCCGTCGGGTAGCTATCTGGCACTTGACTTCATTTCATTTATGCAGAATTACAAGACATCGTCTATGTACAATTAATCAACCTATTCTGCATATCTAATTAAAGTCAACATGACTTAAGTGCTACTACAGAATCTAAACAAGGTGTATGCAGAAATATGCTACAGACTCATTATTACACAAGCTACTCACTCGATGGATAATAAATCATCATTTGTCGGGACTATATGGAGTCATCCGTCGGGACTATATTCCTTATCCGTCGAGTGCTACATTTTTTACTAAGTAAAATCTACTAAGGTGTTTTATTAATGAAATCATCAAGTTCACAACATATCTCTTACCCTTTTGTGGTGAGCTTGTGTCCCTTACCCTTTTGGCATGTGCTCTTGGCTGAGAGCTTTGTTCAATAGTCACATCCTTTTGGGAGGATGCAACTAGCAATGAGCTTATGTCCTTATTAAGCACTGCAGTTTGTTGGGAAACTGCAGTGTGGCTTGGTTGGGAAACACTCACCTCCTCAACCTTATCCTTAGGGTTTCTTTGATGTTCACCCTGTCCCTCACCTTTCTTACCCACCTTCACACTCCCCTTTTTTGGTTTGGTGGATTTTGCAACTGGTATCTTTTGAGAGATACTAGCAGGGGCTTTCTTTGACTTGGATTTAGAAATTTTTGATGGTTTGGTAGCTTGGGTAGGCAACTGTTGGGTCATTGACACAGTTGCCAGAGCTACACTATAAGACAAAGAAATTTGTGAGGCTGGAAGAGTAGGGACAGCTGAACTTACCTCACTTACCTAAGGTGCCTCCATAACAGGAAAATAGAAGAGTGGCACCTCTTTATGATGGTTTGCCCTGTTCAAATCTGCAATAATCCTTCTCTCTTGAACCCAACAATCTAATTTGTTGGTTGGGTTCTCAAGCACAATATCCTCAGAGAGGTGGTTAGAAATCATCATTAAAAATCTAGCATAATAAATATTTTTACCCCTCTTATTTAACTCCCCTAACTTAAACCCCAACTCAATTATGATAAGATCACTAAAGTTGAAAAATTTATCAGTAACCAGCATGTAAAACATGTTAAGCATAGAGATATTGACAGAATCAAAATTAATGATTTTACCAGAAAAGACCTTGGTAACTACATCACACAGATAACTCCATTCCTTTCTAAAACCCAACCTCCTAATTTCACTTAATTTAGAAGTAGAGAGTGCATAGTTCATGGAGTTAAGCATGTTAATAATGTCAGTGTCCGTGTGTGGTGAAGTTATAGTATTATCAGGAATCTTGAAACATGCTTTAACAATGTCACTATTAACACAGAATTCCTTACCTTTAATAGTGAAAGTAAAAGTCTTATCAGCTGAGTTGTATGTAGTAGTTGTCCACATCTCTTCAATAACCTCACAGTAGATGGTGGGTGATTCCAGCATGGCATAGTTAAGTTTGCAGTTCTTCAAAAAATCCATCATCTTGTGGTCGTCACCAAACTGTTGAATCCCCTTGTTCACAAGAGCAGTGAAGTTTTTCTTCTCATAAATGAATCCAGTTTGAGACGTTATCTTGATGACAGGTGCCATTGTTAGAGAGTAAAAACTTGCAGAGAGAGAGTAAGTGCTTTTGAGAAAGAAAGAAATTAGAGCAGATGATTTGAGAATGATAAAAGAAAAGTAATGAAAATGAATTAAGCTTTTATACTATCTCAAAAATAATTGTAAAAAATAAAACAGTAAAATAAAGTAACCAGTAAGAATTTCCCAAAGTAGCCGTTTAAAAAAAATAAACTGTAAAAATTCCATCAATTATCCATCGTGTTATGCTTACAAACTGTAAGTATACTCGATGGATAATGTTCAGAGAATTAACGGCTAAGAATAAGACAATTCGACGGATGAGGATAAATCAGTTATCCATCGAGTCATAAAATATTCCAGAAAAGTAATTGACTTTATTAATAAATAGTATACCGGCGGATGATCAAACTCGATGGATAGTGATCTCCGTCGAGATGTAAATTTTGACTTAGCCAAAATTTCATCCATGACTGAAAAATCAATTAAATTTCTGGCTGCATTACAACTTGCAAACAATCTATAAAGATTGAAGAGTAATTTAGCATACCTAACTTACTTACCAACCTTGAAAAGGTGGATTCATCCAGTGGCTTGGTAAATATATCTGCAAGCTGCTTTTTCACTTGGAACAAAATGTAGTTCCACAGTACCATTCATTACATGTTCCCTTATGAAGTGGTACTTGATGTCTATGTGCTTTATCCTTGAATGCTGTACTGGATTTTCAGTGATGGCAATTGCACTTGTGTTATCACAGAAAATGGGAATCCTTTCAACTTGCAAACCATAGTCTAGCAATTGGTTTTTCATCCACAAAATCTGTGCACAGCAACTGCCAGCAACAATATATTCAACTTCAGTTGTAGAAGTAGAAACCGAATTTTGCTTTTTACTGAACCGGGACACAAGCTTGTTTCCTAGAAATTGACAGGTTCCTATCGTACTTTTTCTATCAATTCTACAACCTGCATAATCTGCATCTGAATAACCAGTTAGATCAAAACCAGAATCTCTAGGGTACCAAATGCCAAGTTTTGGTGTTCCCTTGAGATATCTGAAATTTCTCTTAATAGCTACTAAGTGAGATTCTCTAGGATCAGCCTGAAATCTAGCTGTAGTAAACATTATATCTGGCCTACTAGCTGTTAAGTACAGAAGTGAGCCAACCATGCCCCTATAACTTGAAATATCCATAGACTTGTTGTTAGTCCCTAACAATGCAACAAGAATTACAGAAGGGGGGTTGAATGGAATTCTTGAACCTTTTTCAAAAAGATATAAAATGTTTTATCTTAATAATATATAAGTGTTTGATTTGCAAAGTGCGGAATAAGAAGTTAGTAAAATCAAAACACAAGTAATTAAAAACACAAGTCTTTAAAAACTTTCTGATGGATTTGAATGTATCCACCAGAGATATATATTATATCAATAGAACTCTGTGTAGCAAGATTAGCTCACAGCTGCTTATAAATATGAACAACTAAGTTTACAGAGAAATGCTAAGGATGCAGCTTACAATTGTTTCTCTGAGATAATGTTCTTAGTCTTGTTCTTGTTGTTCTATTTGCTACTTCTTGGTTTATATATCACCAAGATTACAAAGTAATAAGACAAGATAATAAAACAAAACCTATCAAGTCTAATACTATGCTACTTCATTACTTATTCCAGCATCTTTGAATATCTTCATAATAGCATGGAAATGGCAATGCTTATTTGTTCTCTAAAACCCAGTTGAATAGGCTTCCACATTCCTTTTGCATACACTCGACGCATGTGACTGTGTTGTCACTGTCAACAGATGCTTGAATTGATTATCCGTTGGGTACATGATTATCCGTCGGGTTGCCTTGTTGATCATCCGTCGAGTGGCATTGTTGTTTATCCGTCGGGTAGCTATCTGGCACTTGACTTCATTTTATTTTTGCAGAATTACAAGACATCATCTATGTACAATTAATCAACCTATTCTGCATATCTAATTAAAGTCAACATGACTTGAGTGCTACTACAGAATCTAAACAAGGTGTATGCAGAAATGTGCTACAGACTCATTATTACACAAGCTACTCACTCGATGGATAATAAATCATCATCCGTCGGGACTATATGGAGTCATCCGTCGGGACTATATTTCTTATCCGTCGAGTGCTACATTTTTTACTAAGTAAAATCTACTAAGGTGTTTTTTTAATGAAATCATCAAGTTCACAACATATCCACAACACTTGTTTTTCTTTTCGATGTGGTACATTGTATTAATAAGAAAAAATAAGGAAGGGGTTTGTGCTACTCTCGATATGGCACAAAACCATTTTTCAGATTAAAAGGTCACACTTTGGAACATCAGTTCTCATTCACCTTTTACTCATTTTAAAAATGTAAATATGCGTTGAAATCCCCTCATAGAGGAGAATACGTTACAATAAATACACACCACTAACACATATTGTGTCTCACTCATATATAGTCTCAAAATGATTTAGAAATTGGTCTAAAATACTAAGTTTTTCCAACAATCCCCCACAAATGAATTTGATGGTCTAGTAGCATACACCACATAGACAGACAGACGCAGAGTTTGACTTGGTGATAGTTTATTTGATCAGATATAGTATACGATACGTAGAGAATGCTTATTGAACCTTCGTTTGAATAAGCATATCAATTTTACTGGTAAACCGTGGACCTGCTTATCCTTGAAAGTTTCGACCATTTGTGTAAACGATAATACACTCATCACTATATCTTTTCTGATTCGTTCAGCTCTCATAAGTTTTTCTATTTTGGCCATGAAACATCGTCCTGGTTCTGCAAGAGTTTCTAAGGAATTGTACCACGTAATTCTCCTTTGAAGGGGCCCCACTTCTCTCCCATATAAGTGATCTTTATCTTATAGAGTAACCCGCGTTTACCTAACTAAATTCCAAGCATTCATTCTTGAACTCCATGTATTCGCCAAAATATCATTAAAAGCTTAAAAGCTTAACCTTGTACCATATGGGTCTCACTATTTCCCCATCATAGGAACATGCCAGAGGTTCCCCCCCACAGTGACTTGGTCATCATGATTTAGTTGGCCCATTGAACCGAGTTCTTGGGATCTCTAGTCAGTATTGGTTGGGTGTCCACCATGATGCTGTTAAGCAATAGGCTTAAGGCCCATCCCTCTCGATAATTTCTCAACCACTTCTTTTGATAACCCTTTTGGTTTGCGGATCCGCGATATTATCCTTTGACGGTATATGGTCAATAGCTCCAAACACATGAAAGTATTTCAGTGTTGGTCTTTTGTTAACCATGATCTTATACGGAGTCTTGTCATGATCTTTGTTAATCAGGGTACGATTCTGATTATGACACGTTGTGTTGACTGCTTCAGCCCAGAAGTAGGTAGGAAGTTTAGATTCACTTAGCATAGTCTTTGCTACATCAACCAAGGTGCAATTCTTCCTTTCCACTACTCCATTTTGTTGTAGAGCTTTTGGTGCAGAATACTATCTCGAAATACCTTTCTCTGTGCAAAATTTATTGAGAAATTCATTCTTGAATTCTGTTCCATTATTTGATTTGATCTTCCTAACAGGTAGTTTTTCTTCTAACTCGATCTTCTTTATATGATCAATAATCATTTCTGATGATTCATCCTTTATTTGTAAGAACAACACCCATCTATACTTTGAGTAGTCATCGACTATCAGTAAAGCATATTTCTTCCTTGATAGTGATAGCACATTCACATGACCAAATAAATCCATGTGAATTAACTGAAGAGGTTCAGTTATGCTTGTCATTTTATTGCTTCTGTGTGACGCTTTCTTTAACTTTATTTTTTTACATGCTTCACAGAGTCCTTCTTGACAGAATTACATCTGTGGTAAACCTTTCACAACCCCCCCCCCTTTACTAGTGAGTTCATTATCTTGAAATTCAAGTGTGAGAGCTTTTTGTGCCATAACCAAATTTGTTTTGATGACATTTTATCGTAGAAACACCTCATCACCCCATCACAGGTAGAACTCAAGTCAGCTACGAATAGATGAACTTTTCTTACTCCCTATAAATCAAGCTTCTCATCTTTCCTATGTGGGATCAAACACGTTTCTGGTCTGAAATCAACATTGTATCCCTTGTCACAAAATTGACCAACGCTCAGAAGATTATGCTTTAATCCTTCCACAAGAGAGATGATTTCAGTGATGACATTCATAATTTCCAAATTATCATATCCCGTAGTAAATCCTTTATTATCATCTCCAAAGATAACTATAGGGACAGCTTTCTTAACCACACCAGCGAGCAAAGACTTTTTACATGTCATGTGTCTAGAACACCCGTTGTCCAAAATCCACATGATCTTTTCCTTTCGTACCTTACCCTGCAAATACAAATTTTTTAAGAAGACTTTGGTACCCAAGATTTCCTGGGTCCTGAAAGTTTAGGGGTAGAAACTGGATTAACATTTGATGTAACCTTAACATGCTTAGCTTTCACTTTGACTATTTCTTTCTCAGTTCTAGTCTCGACATCTATGTTGTCAGACTTAGAGACAGATGCAACCTTCCCAACTTTAGGAAATGCTACAGTCTTTGCCTGTGTGTGCTCATTACTCATGCTTGTGTTAGTGTCAGTGCAAGTGCTAGAAGTTGCATGAAAAGCTTTAAAACACTCAGACATGGTAATAAATGCACATGACATAAAACCAGCTACGTCACAGGGCTCATGAAAACTAGGCATGTTAGGTATGACAAGAATACTAGAAGATGCAACAGATTCTACATTAACCTTAGTGCATGCATGTGTAAGGTGTATAACAGAATTACAGTTATTACCTAATTTTTTAGATGAAGATGAGGACGATGCAAAATTAGACTTCTTATTCATACATACATTGCCATTCCTATTCTTCTTAGACTTAACCTTAACACCCTCATCAGCCTTAGAGTAATCTCTGGTCTCTGATTTCTTAAGCGTGTCTTAGGTTATCCACCTTGTTACCTAGGTCAGCCTTGGGTTTCTCCTTTCTAACTGAAATATTAGGGGTCTTAGGGCATTCCTCTACCTTCTTCATATCCTCAATAATCAATTCCTTATTGATTAACAAACTCACTTCATCTAAAGAAACTGAAACAAGTTTAGTGAACATCAGAGATATAGCATCCTTAATAATATATGGCACCTTTTCAGGGATAAATTTATTTGTCTTTGATGCAGCAACATGTTTCTTACCTGCTAACTTAGAGTAGTCAAGTTCTATCGATGTCTTACACTTAAACCTTTGACCATCTATTATCTCCTTCTGAGTAAGAGCTGCATTCTTAAAGGATTATAACTTCTTTTCTAGATTACAAATTTAGGTTCTAAGAATGGCCTCTATGTTTGCGTTGCATTTAACCTTATTCTCCAGATACTCATTCTTCTGTTTAAGGTCTTTTAAGGCAACTACAAGCAATTATAGCTCTTGATTCCTTAAGGTCAGATTCTCAACTTTAAGAACTAGCTTATCATTTTAAGTTTTGTATGCAAGCATGCTTGTATGAACATTATTCAACTCTAAAGTAAGTTCATGCACAGTAGATTTGTATTTAGATTCAGACATATCAATAGTGGTAAGTTCTGGAACCTGAGATGATTGTGGTGATTCCTCTTAAGAGTCTTCCATAAGAGCTAGATTTACATACTCTTCCTCTTCATCTGAATCAGTATCATCCTAGCTTTTCCCTTCAGCAATTTATGCTCTTCCTTTCTCCTTAACCACATATGCATTCATCTTCTGTTTCAGCTTCTCATTCTACTTCTGCAGATCTTCGTAAGTTTCTTTCCTTTCATATAAATTATTTCCTTTTGATATATTAGGATTTCTGTATTGAGATGCAAACTGCCCCTATTCAATTCAGTTATACCATCTTTTTTTGCTTTTGTCCATCTAGTTTGACTTGTAACCGCCTCTGGAGCTTGACCCTGATGAGTAGCTTCATTTTTGAAATCTTCCAGATGAGCCACTTGACTTGTTGTTGGGCTTTCTTCTAAATCTAACATTACCGAATTTTGAAGCCTTATAAGCCATCGATTTATCTTCCAACTCTTCAAGTTCTTCTTGAGTGTAAAACTCACTTTTATCTTCTGGATCACCTTGAGCAATTTTAGCTACAACAATTTTTTTAATTGTAGAGGAGGGTGTAGTGGTTCACGAGCAACAAGTGCAGTCATTTTTGCAAGTGATGTACTCATGCTGTCAACAGAACCAGGGCCATAGATTATAGCTATCTTCTCTTGTTCCAATTCATGGGTTCCCAATTTTCAATAAATCACATCTAGGGGCATAGTGATAAAGTCAACCCTCTCTATGATGGATGTGTTCTTCTGTTCCAAATGAGCTGGTAGTGTCAGCATGAACTTCCTGTTAGACTCACGCATTGTATAAATTTTGCCCTGCAATTTCAATTTGCTTAGCAGTCTTGCAAATATTTCAAAGAGAGAAGACAGTGTATCTCCGGGATGTAATTTAAACACTCCATATTGAGTCATTATGATAACCATTCTGTTTTCTTTGACTTTAGTATTACCTTCCATTAACAACTTTCCCATATTTCCTTAGCACCATTACCTCCTAAGAGTTGATGACTTATGTCCTTATTAGTTAATTCCATAATTATAAGTTCAAGGCTTGTGTCCAGATTTATCAGCTTCTTGTCAGTCTCTGTATATTTGGATGGATCCCTAGGAGTAGATGTAGAAGGAATTCTCACACCGGTAGCGGTACTTGATTCAACAACCACTTCCATCGGAACATAAGGACCCTTCAGTAATATCCCAATATATTATGGATTCGAAGCTTTTATGAACATCATCATCTTTTTCTTCCATAGGTTGTGATTTTATCGATCAAATGTGGGAACCTTTATACCTACAATTCTTTGGTTGTTTATCATCTTGGCGGAATAAAATTATTTAAGATTTTAATGTATAGACATGGTATAGACAATGGTTAAAGAAGATAGTTGCATTTTTGAAATTGTACTCACTGAAAAGAGTTCATTTATATGTTCAAGCGTTAGTGAAGAACAATGAATGAAGTATTCAAGATTGTAGTAGAAATGAAAATGTTGTCTAAGTACCAAAAAAGATTCCAGTGAAAGTATATTTGTTTATTGACAGTCAGTGTTCGAAGCGATAAAGTTGTTGCAAGCTTAACAATCTAATCAAAGCTATAATACGAAGACCTGAATCGAAGTTAATCGTATGTGAACAAGACCAGTTGCATTAGGTATCAACGGTTCGTGAAAGAAATCTGAGTATTATCATTAGAAAAATTGTTAAGCGAGGATTCGTATCTGAATATGAAGGTTATAAGGTATATACGAAAACTCGGAGAGAAGATTTAAAGATGGGACAGATAAGGGGTAAAACGCTCTAAAGGAACTAAGTCAAAGTGATCACTACCTTTTAGTAGGAGTCACCATGGAAATTATATTACCTAGTAAAAGCAATTACCTTAAAGTGTGGCTCAAAAACTAAGTACCAGAGTTGGTCTTGACCTAGTAGGAGCAACAAGGAAGAAATGAGAGCAAAAACAAACTCAAAAAATGCACCTAGTTCACTCTGGTCGCAAGTGGAGAATTCACACGCCTTTTTGTCATAAGTAAGCCTTAAAAACTAAGGTAAAAAATCTAGTAGTCGCAAGTGAGGGGTTAGGGTACCTAGTAGGCGCAATTGGAGGACTATAAGCTAGTTTTTATAAGGTAAATTCCATCATAATGCTTCATGGTGCAAGTGGTATGTAATAACCCAAATTTTTGGGACTTTGTAAAATATTCGATGAATAGTAACCCTGAGGATCGGGGGAAATGTTTTATCCCACACTATGTTATGCATGGAAAATTTAGTTTCCGAGTCGATATTGTGATTATACGTACCAAATGAGTGTATGCAAAAGCCATTAGTTTTCGATGAAAACAAACTTTATAAAACGACCTTATCATACTAACCATTAAGGAATACGAGAATCACATTACAATCACGAATCTATAATTCCATAAATTAAAACCCAAGTACAAGATTTCAAAGCATAAAGGATTATAATAAGAAAAGGATTTACCCCGCGAATCACTTACGAAGATTTAACACGAAAATGAATAAGCGACCAAGCAAATAAATAAACGTATCGAGCCCATAAAACTTCCCATGCAAGCCATGCAAACTAATTATTAAGAATGCAACCAAGAATTAGTATCCAAATAGTGATCAACCAAGGAGCACAGTAACGTAGCTAAGGTGAATGGTAACCAAACATGTAGTTATAATACTTGGCTAGTGATCTAGCTTTGACAATTGGCCATGCTAGAAGATATGTACTAAGATTTGCATATCTAAATATATCACAAATCCACCACACTTGTATAAAATCACCCAACCAAGAAAGAAACAAAGAAAATTTCTCCTTTCTCTCCCTTGAAGCCGTTCGGCTATTTCAAAGAAAAGGAAGAACCAAAACTCAAACCTCAAGATCTAGCCATGGATAAATTCTATAATTAATTCCAAAGCTTCCTCAATATCAAACTAAGGTAAGATAATTTTTTCATAGAATTTCCTTAAGTTTTGGATAATTAAATAAATTCATGAAAGTGATGATGAATAGTGGGACTTTTCTTGATTTCTTGATTTTCATGAAAAGATCTAGGTTTCTTAAGCACACCCAAGCCTCACTAAACATCATCCATAAAGAAGAGAATCTCCCAAGCTACCGATAAAGGTGTAAATCTTCATCCAAACTTTGTTTAAGGTTTAAGTTTCAAGAAACGTATGGATCTTGGTTATAAACATAATTTTGATGGTTGATATATTGATTTCTTGATGATTAGTTAGTTAGATGCTAAGGTTGATGTTTTGACCTCAATAGATTGATGTTATTGGGATGATTACGTAGTTAAATGTTGGTATGATGATTTATGATTAGTAATTAGTAGTTTAGAGCAAAAATGGAACTCGAATCGTAAGCGTAACGTCGATAAAATGGTTGACTCATAACTTCAACTTTTCTGCAGAAGTACAAAAATTATAAACTATGATTTATTGAAAAGTAAGACTTGAAAATGATATAGCGTTTTGTAAGGATCGTTTAGGCACTTGAATCGCTTGATTTCGATTTACGGTTCAAAAGCTAGAGCCGTTTTAGTGAAAACAATTTACGCGATAAAAACTGCTACGAATTACGAACTTTGGAAAAATAAATGATCGACTTAAAAGTATTCAAAAATTATGAAATTTTTACAAAGAATAATAATTGGAATATATTAATTTTTATAACAATTTCAAGTGAAAATATGGATTTTTCAATTTTATAAATATGCCGGAGCCGAGATCGCGCGAGTTATAATCCTTAAGAATCGCGAGTGGAGCCGAGTGGCAAAAGTAAAAGAGACTAATGGACATAAAGGATCATGTAAAGAAAATGAGGTGAACGAGTACTCATACTTTATTAAAATGATGAGAGTAAAGCGAGTCGTGTAAATTTATTATAAGTATTGCATATTTACCAAGTGATGATAAAGACGATTAGAATCTAACAGAACGATAATGTTCTTGATTTTAGATTTTCGAACGAAGTCTAGAGCGCCTTCCACCTCGAAACACCCAAGAAAGTTTACGAACCCGACTCCATATATTGTTGTGTTGTGAAGATTATTTTATTGTCTTTCGTTGATATGTCATGATTGCCATGATACTAAAATACGAGTTTTTACGTATCGATAATGGTTGAGTTTACGATGCATATATCGTAGATTATATTTACGCTATTGAATAGCGCGATGTATAAGTTACAAAACTGAGGGTCGGTCAGTTTTTATAAAGTATAAACCCGGAAATTGTCTTGTTGGACGATTAAAAGTCCGTAACTATTTTGTTCGAAGGGACTCGATGTCCTCTTGCGAAATACTAAATTACCTCCAAGTTTTTTTAAAATGAATTTCAAAGATCGTGTTCCCTCAACTAAATTTAATAAATCGAACAATGAATATTATTTCGGATATTCATTTAAATAGGAGAAGTATTCTCCAACAATTATTTTATTTTTAATTTCAATTATTTATTATTATTATAAATCAATTTAAAATCTTAAATATAAAATTAGTTGATGAATATTATTTCAAAATAGAATTATTCGAGGTTTAATTATTTAATAATTATTATTTAATATTAAATATTTATTAAATTATTTATTCGATTTAAAAATCATAAAACCTATTTTAAATATTTTCTGAAATCTAGTAAATTATTCTAATACTTTCAGATCATCGAAAAAGATTATCTTGACGTATTCTAAACATTTTGATTATAGTATCAAAAGAAACTCCTTCTTATTTATTTTCTGTTGACAACGATCAACTAACATTATCTTATTACTTCGTCTGAAAATTCTCGGAAGTACATATATACATATATGAGATTAGTTGTGTCTATCAACAAGCAAAACGCTTGAGAAACTTCGATATAATTCAAGTTCCGGATTTGTAATAAGTTTCTTTAAAGTACAAGGAGGGGTAGACTCTTGTACTTTGTTACTGAAGCGGCTACTAGTGTGCCATATGTAAATATGTGAAGTATGTGGAAAGCCTGGATGTATGGGTCACTCATAATATGCCCGAATGCGACAAGGGTGACAACTGGATGTATGGGAGTCGTCCTTCTACATGTAGAGAATAATAAATAACTACCGTTATATGTCTGATCGTCGCATTTCGGGGGCTTCGGTGAATGTCCTATTCTTCCAATTGGAATTGAGATGCGATACCGTAACTCAAGCCTAGGTGCGGGACATTAAGGTATTTGCAGAATAATAAGTCAATCATAGAATTGTTTTGAAAAGAGGTGTGTATCATCAAGGAAATTACGTTAAACAAACATATATCCATATACGAAATCTACTATAAATTTCTTGTACAATCTTTTCATACTGTAAATTATTATGCTGGGCGTTATAGCTCACACTTATTTTCTTAAAATGACACAACACAACAGTGTACCAAGATGTCGGTCAGAAAGCTCACAGCCCAAAAGCGAGTAGAAAATGGCCATCTTTTCCGTATTTTGGTTGGTGCAGTGACACAGGTAGACCGCATAAGCTGGATTGGGTTTCAGTTGTTTTTCGTACGGCTTATATATAAGTATGACTTATGTAAGGTAGTAACGAAGAAACATAAATTTGGCCACCGGTCTAACCTTAAATAAAGGTTACACCCGTGGTAAGACTTATTTACTTTTGGTTTATAATAACTATCATCTTGCGGATTTAATAACTCTAGTAATGCATTGTTCATTTCCAAGACAATAACCTATAGGTGTCTGTGTGTTGATAAGTGTGGGGTTGTAGATGTGTGAGTATATATATAATATTATGCAAGATAAGTGTTTAAACAAGATTCAAGATGGCGTGGCCTCCTAAATCCCTGACCCCGTATTTGGGGAGTCACATAAATGGTATCAGAACCTTAGGTTATCAAATCTTGGAAATGATAGGAGATAAAATACGTAGACGTAAGAATGATAATAATCAGTTAGAACTTAAATCGAGTTTGTCGATGGATTATATGGTGTTGTCTTGACAGTTTTACCCTCAAGGGAATCCCGACTCTAAGTTAGTAATAGTGTAATACCTTGCCTATTGTGTCAGGTACCAGTGGAGCCTATGGGGGAGGTTGACCCTGTTAAAGATGTTATGCCATTTAGAGGATGACCTTACTCCCGAGATTGACGGGATTGAGCTCCGTACTCGGGTCCAGATGAGGATAACTGCGATAGGAGGATACATTCTGGTAGTCGATGCTGAGTTGATGCTATATAGAGCGATGAGGAGGGTCCGAGACCTCACGTGCAATTACTCAGATTAAAGGGAGCAGTAGCTGTGTATGGACCTTGTAAGGGCTGGGTGACTTATCAGTAATTTTATTAGGATAGCTGATAGTAGATAGCATTCTTAGCCCTCTAGGGTGCCCGGTTTCTGTATTTAATATTCTGTATTTAGGAATTATGTATTCGGTAATTTGTATTCGGGACGTACGTATTTCTCCTTAAGGCATAGTCTGGGAGACCTTGATATATATTATCTATCAGTTGCTAAGATATTATTTTACTTATTATTGTACCCTCGATGAAAGCATGCCAAATATTTAAATACATGCGTACGTACAAATAAATTAATCAAAACATAAATATATGCAACTGTATTAACACCATTTTCATTATCCTTAACGAAGCCTCCCCGTAGAAGAGGAATAAGGGCTCAACCCGCAGAATCTGTTAATCAAAGGCAGGACGAACCTGACCATGTTATAAATATGGAAAGTGAAGAGGACTTAGAATTTAACGAATTTGATGAAGAAGAATGTATGGAAGAAGAGGCTGATGATACCCACTAACGAGGGAAACCCCATGAATAAATTTATGAACCTCTTACGGGAAAATCTGACCCAACAGCCCCTTCCACCACCGCCATATGCTGTTCAGCAAATTGCTGCTACTGTCTTCAGGGCATTTAAGTCCCTTAAACCCCCAGATTTTCTAGGATCTTCCGACCCCATGGAGGCACGATTCTGGCTTAAGGAGATAGAAAAGTCTTTCGAGATACTAGGTGTCAAAGAGCGAGACAAGACCATCTTTGCCTCCTACATGCTGAATGGGAGGGCTAACTATTGGTGGGAGTCCAAGCGTAACCTCGAGGCTGATGATGTGATCCCATGGGATAGATTCACACGGTTGTTCTTAGACTAATACTTCCCTAGGTTTATGGAGACTCAGATAGAGATCAAGTTTCTAGAGTTGAAACAGGATAGAATGATAGTGGCGGAGTACGAAGCCAAGTTTACTGAATTCTTTCGGTTTGTACCGAAATTCGTGAATACGGAGGAGAAGAAGGCATGAAGGTTTCAGCTTGGTTTGAAATAATGGATTTAAAACTGAGTGGCGATGTTAGAGCTGAGATATTATACCACCCTAGTTCAGAAGGCCTTGATTGTTAAAGCAGACAGTGAGTAGAGTTTGAAAAAGAAGGAAAGTAGCAAAAGAAAGATAGGAAGCCAAGGAGAAGGAAGAACCGGGAATAGGATCCTTCCAAGAAGGTTTGTCAGGGGAGTGATGTCCCAACATGCGAGTGTTGAGTGGCATTTATGACACTTTATAATGCTCTAATAAGCTTTAAATTGATGCGTTTGTACTCAAGTTGTTAAGTATTTTGATGTGTTTTCTAGTGTTTTTGCATTTCAAGCATTATCTAGGTAATCAGGTGAATTAGCATTGTTTTGGTGCTAATTTGGTGTCAAGGTGGTGTTGGAATAAAAGCTCGTGGAAAGCCGGCTCGAAGCAGCAAGGAAAAGAAGAAAATATGAAGTTTTTCCAGAAGTACGGCGCGCCCACGCTGGTCAAGCGCGCGCCCGCGCCAGGATGTCAGAAAGGCAGCGCGCCCACACAGTGATGGTGTGCGGCCGTGCCGGTGCGAAATCAGAGAATCCTGATTCTATTATAATTGCAATTGGAGGACTTCTGGATTGCATGGGGCTACTATATAAACAACTTTAGGTCATTTTTTATATGAAAAAAAGTCCGAGACATATCAGAGCGCAAGGAGAAGACGATAAGAGACCTATAGCACAATTCAACAAAGGCGAAGATGATCTAGTTTAATCTTGTAAATCTTTGTTTTGAGTTGTAATCTTGGATGCTCGTTTCTTGTTTTGTTGAACCTATACTCTTGTGTTAACTTGGTTTTGTTTATTCGTTATAAAGACTACAATTGTTATACCATGCTTTCATCGGAACCCACATTGATGATGAGTCTGATTATGGGCTAATTATTATCATGGGGTTCTAACGGATTTATTTATGGATTTCTTTAGTTAGTTTATTTCGATACATTAGTGTGTGGTGATTGTATGATAACCTAGTATTGGTTGTGCGTATTCGTCTTATGAGCGTCGTGAACTTATAAGATTGTGTGTTAATCTTTAATGAAGCGACAATAAATTTAAGGATTTGGAACTTGTCATGCTAGAATAGGTTCATGTATTGTTATGCATGATTCGTAGGTAATTTTAACCATCTTACCTGCCCTATGTTATCAAGATAGATAACTTGTGCTTAAACCGTTATGTTGTCAAATTCTATAGACATGCAGGCTCTCAATATAATTGGTGTCTATTCAGCTTCTATATCTTTTGTGGATGTCTGGTAGTATGGTACTCGTGCAACGAAAGTTGGTGTTTATCAGTTTCGTGTTATCTGATTAGTGTCATCACCATTACATGCTAAGGTTAAGAACAATAAGGATATTGAATGAAGTATTTAATGAAGTTAGAATCCCATGTTTGTCATATATATTAATTCAATCATCTTTACTCTCTTAGTTATAATTGTTAGTTTAATTCTTAGTTATAAACAACCTCAATTTGTTATCGTCATAGCATTGAATAATAACCATACATTGTTGCTTAAGTGTATAAATTAATTAGTTAACCAAGCCAGTCTCTGTGGGAATGAACTAGAAAAGATTCTATATTACTTGTGAACGCGTATACTTGCGTGTATTATTAGCGTGTGTTTAGCGACTAACAAGTTTTTGGCTCCTTTGCCGGGGACTATAGTGTTAATTTTTAGTTTATGTATTTTCCATCAGTGGTCGTTAAAGTTCATTGACTCAGACATTGTTACTTATTTGTTTTCGTGTCTTATTTCAGGTACTCTAGCGAGGGTGTATGCATACACGTTCGCGTACTCATAAGAGAACACTGGATAACCTTAGTGTGTGGTGATTGTATGATAACCTAGTATTGGTTGTGCGTATTCATCTTATGAGCGTCGTGAACTTATAAGATAGTGTGTTAATCTTTAATGAAGTGATAATGAATTTAAGGATTTGGAACTTGTCATGCTAGCATAGGTTCATGTATTGTTATGCATGATTCGTAGGTAATTTTAACCATCTTACTTGCCCTATCTAATCAAGATAGATAACTTGTGCTTAAACCGTTATGTTGTAAAATTCTATAGACATGCAGGGTCTCAATATAATTGGTGTCTATTCAGCTTCTATCTCTTTTGTGGATGTCTGGTAGTATGGTACTCGTGCAACAAAAGTTGGCGTTTATCAGTTTCGTGTTATCTAATTAGTGTCATCACCATTACATGCTAAGGTTAAGAACAATAAGGCTATTGAATGAAGTATTTAATGAAGTTAGAATCCCATGTTTGTCATATATATATTAATTCAATCATCTTTACTCTCTTAGTTATAATTGTTAGTTTAATTCTTAGTTATAAACAACCTCAATTTGTTATCGGCTTAGCATTGAATAATAACCATACATTGTTGCTTAAGTGTATAAATTAATTAGTTAACCATGCTAGTCTCTGTGGGAACGAACTAGAAAAGATTCTATATTACTTGTGAACACGTATACTTGCGTGTATTATTAGCGCGTGTTTAGCGACTAACAAGTTTTTGGCGCCTCTGCCGGGGACTGCAGTGTTAATTTTTAGTTTATGTATTTTCCATCAGTGGTCGTTAAAGTTCATTGACTCGGACATTGTTACTTATTTATTTCCTTGTCTTATTTCAGGTACTCTAGCGAGGGTGTATGCATACGCGTTCGCATGCTCGTAAGAGAACAATGGATAACCTTAGTGTGTGATGATTGTATGATAACCTAGTATTGGTTGTGCGTATTCGTCTTATGAGCATCGCGAACTTATAAGATAATGTGTTAATCTTTAATTAAGTGATAATGAATTTAAGGATTCGGAACTTGTCATGCTAGCATAGGTTCATGTATTGTTATGCATGATTCGTAGGCAATTTTAACCATCTTACTTGCCCTATGTAATCAAGATAGATAACTTATGCTTAAATTGTTATGTTGTCAAATTCTATAGACATGCAGGGTCTCAATATAATTGGTTTCTATTCAGCTTCTATCTCTTTTGTGGATGTCTGGTAGTATGGTACTCGTGCAACGAAAGTTGGCGTTTATCAGTTTCGCGTTATCTGATTAGTGTCATCACCATTACATGCTAAGGTTAAGAACAATAAGGCTATTGAATGAAGTAATTAATTAAGTTAGAATCCCATGTTTGTCATATATATTAATTCAATCATCTTTACTCTCTTAGTTATAATTGTTAGTTTAATTCTTAGTTATAAACAACCTCAATTTGTTATCGTCTTAGCATTGAATAATAACTATACATTGTTGCTTAAGTGTATAAATTAATTAGTTAACCAATCCAGTCTCTGTGGGAACGAACTAGAAAAGATTCTATATTACTTGCAAATGCGTATACTTACGTGTATTATTAGCACGTGTTTAGCGACTAACAAGTTTTTGGTACTCTGTCGGGGACTGCAGTGTTAATTTTTAGTTTATGTATCTTCCATCAGTGGTCGTTAAAGTTAATTGATTCAGACATTGTTACTTATTTGTTTCCTTGTCTTATTTCAGGTACTCTAGCGAGGGTGTATGCATACGCGTTCGCGTACTCGTAAAATAACACTGGATAAAGTCAAGGAAGAAGTTGTGGTGGTTTGAAAGGAAGTTTTTGAAGAAGAATAGAAGGTAGAAGAAGAAGAAGAGAAAGTAGAGTAACCAGTTTTAGTAGAAATGGGTGATCAAGCAGAAAATCATAAGGCTTTGATGGACTATTCTCAGCCTAAGATCAATGACATTCAGTCGACCATCATCAGGCCAGCCATCAGGGCTAACACTTTTAAGATCAAGTCAAGCATGATTAAGATGATACAGAACTCAGTTTAGTTTGAGGGTTCTCCTACTGAAGACCCTAACATGCACATCAGGGATTTTATCGAGATCTGCGACACATTCAAGTTCAATGATGTGACTGAAGATGCTATCAAGCTGCGACCTTTCCCATTCTCTCTGAGGGACAAAGCTAAGTGTTGGTTACATTCTCTACCAGTAGGGTCTATCACCACTTGGGAAGATCTTGCTCAAAAATTTCTCGCTAAATTCTTCCCTATGGCGAACACTGCTGTAATCAGGAATGCTCTTACTCAGTTTGCTCAGCAAACTGGAGAATCTCTGTGTGAGGCTTGGGATCGATATACGGAGATGCTAAGGAAGTGCCCACACCATGACATGCCTGATTGGATGATTATTAATTGTTTCTATAATGGATTGGGTGCTACTTCTAGACCCATGCTCGATGCAGCATCATGAGGAACCTTGTGGGCTAAAACCAATGATGAAGCTTATGAACTTATTGAACTGAAGGCTGCTAATGAGTACCAGAATCCTTCCCAGAGACTGACTCAGGGAAAAGTAGCAGGAATTCTGGAGTTGGATGCAGCAACTGCTATAGCTGCCCAACTTAAGGCTTTGACGATGAAGGTGGACACTTTGGCTAATTATGGGGTTAATCAAATCGCTAGTGTTTGTGAGCTTTGTGTTGGTTCCCATGAGACTGATCAGTGTGCAATTTCTAGTGAATCAGCTCAGTTCGTGAGCAACTTTCAGCGTTCGCAGCAACCTATGCCAGCCACTTATCATCCCAACAACCGCAATCATCCTAATTTCAGTTGGAGCAACGCTCAAAATGCAGTTCAACAGCCTTATCAGCAATATCCAGCAAAGCAGTACAATCCCCTGGTTTTCAACAACCATAATATGTACCGAGACAACAACTTCAGTTGTAACAAGCTAATGAAAAATCCGAATTAGAGGATTTGAAGCTAATGTTCAAGATTCAAGCTATTTCTATCAAGACCTTGGAAAATCAAATTGGGCAAATTGCCAATGCCTTACAAAATCATCAGCATGGTACTCTACCTAGTGACACTGAAGTGCCAGGAAGGAAAGAAGCTAAGGAGCATGTAAAGGCAATCACTTTGAGGTCTGGAAAGGTTACGAATCCCGAACAAACTCAAGCATTGACTAAAGAAGCTGAGGATGAGAAAGAAGTAGAGCAACAGGAAGTAGAAGGAGAACCAAGGAAGACTACTATTGAGCACACTCCTCCTGAGGGTAATACAGGGGAGAAACAGATCTATCCTCCACCACCTTTTCCTAAGCGGATGTAGAAGAAAAAGCTGGACAAGCAATTTGAGAAGTTTCTGGAAGTGTTCAAGAAACTTCATATCAACATACTTTTCACTGAGGCTCTTGAGCAAATGCCTAGTTACGCAAAGTTTATGAAATGTATTCTTTCTCAGAAAGTGAAGCTAGATGATTTAAAGACTGTTTCTCTCACGGAGGAATGCAGTGATGTGCTGTAACAGAAGTTGCCTCCTAAGCTTAAAGATCCAGGAAGCTACACTATTCCGTGTACTATCGAAAAAGTGTCTTTTGACGAATGCTTATGTGACTTGGGAGCTAGCATCAATCTGATGCCTTTGTCAATCTTCAAGAAGTTAGACTTACCTGATTCAAAATTGACTTATATGACCTTGCAGTTGGCCGACCGTTCTATTACATATCCGCGAGGTATTGTGGAGGATGTCTTGGTCAAGGTTGATAAACTCATCTTCCCTGCTGATTTCATCATTCTTGATTTCGAGGAGGATAATAAGATTCCCAAAATCTTGGGAAGACCTTTCTTAGCGACTGGCCGAACCTTGATAGATGTGTAGAAGGGTGAGCTCACAATGCGAGTGCTAGATCATGATGTAACTTTTAATGTGTTCAATGATATGAAATTTCCTACGGAAAATGAGGAGTGCTTAAAGGTGGAGTTTGTTGATTCTGTGGTTACTTCAGAACTTGATCAATTGCTAAGGTTCGATGCCTTAGAAAAAGCCTTATTAGGAAATTCAGATAGTGAAGATGATGAAGGTAAAGAACAATTATAATATTTGAATGCTTCTCCCTGGAAGAGGAAGATTGATATGCCTTTTGAATCTCTTGGAATGAAGGAGTTGAACAAAGCTCCTAAACGCCTCAAGCCATCTATTGAGGAAGCTCCTACTCTTGAGCCTAAGCCTCTACCTGAGCATTTGAGGTATGCGTTTTTAGGTGATGCATCTACTTTGGCTGTTATTATTACATCTGACCTTTCAGGTAGTGACGAGGAAAAGCTCCTGAGGCTTCTAAGAGAGTTCAAATCGGCAATTGGTTGGACTATAGCAGATATCAAGGGAATCAACCCTTCTTATTGCATGCATAAAATTCTGCTAGAGGAAAGTAGCAAGCCTACGGTCGAGCAACAAAGAAGACTTAATCCGATCATGAATGAAGTAGTGAAGAAAGAAATTCTTAAGTGGCTAGATGCAGGGATCATCTATCCTAATTCTGACAGTTCATGGGTAAGCCTGGTTCAATGTGTGCCAAATAAAGGTGGAATTACTGTGGTAGAAAATGAGAAGAATGAGCTTATTTCTACAAGAACAGTCACGGGGTGGAGAGTTTGCATGGACTACAGGAAGCTGAACAAGGCCACTAGGAAGGATCACTTCCCTTTACAATTCATTGGCCAGATGCTTGACAGATTGGCTGGGCATGAGTCTACTGTCTTCTTAATGGCTATTCGGGTTGCAATCAGATTTGTATCACTCCAAAAGATCAGGAGAAGACTACCTTCACTTGTCCATTTGGTACTCTCGCCTTCAGACGAGTTTCGTTTGGTCTGTGTGGTGCACCAGCCACATTTCAGAGATATATGATGGCCATTTTTCTGATATGATTGGCCAGAATGTGGCGGTTTTCATTGATAAATTTTCTGTATTTGGCGATTCTTTTGATGAATGCTTGCAAAATCTTGGACACGTTCTCAAGAGGTGTGTTGAGACCAATTTGGTTCTCAACTGGGAGAAATGTCACTTTATGGTGTGACAGGGCATTATTCTTGGGCACAAGGTTTCTAGTAAGGGTCTTGAGGTACATAAAGCCAAGGTGGGGGTCATTGAAAATCTTCATCCACCTATTTATGTTAAGAGAATTCACAGTTTTCTTGGTCATGCGGGTTTTTATAGGCGATTCATCAAAGACTTCTCTAAGATTTCGAAGCCATTGTGCAGTTTGCTAGAAAAAGACGTCCCTTTCAAGTTTGATGATGAGTACCTTGCAGCTTTTGAAACATTAAAGAAGAGTTTAATCATGGTACCTGTCATAACTGTACCTGATTGGAATGAACCTTTTGAGATGATGTACGATACAAGTGATTATGCAGTTGGAGCAGTTCTTGGGCAGAGGAAGAACAACATGTTTCATGTGGTCTACTACACTATCAAGACCCTAAATGGTGCTCAAGTGAATTACACTACTACGGAAAAAGAACTTTTGGCTATTGTCTATGGTTTTGAGAAATTTTGATCTTATCTACTTGGGACGAAGGTGACAGTTTTCACTGATAACGCTGCAATTCGTTATCTCGTCTCAAAGAAGGACTCGAAGCCTAGATTGATTAGATGGGTTCTTTTGCTTCAAGAATTTGAACTAGAGATCAAGGACAGAATGGGGACTGGAAATCAAGTCACTAATCATCTCTCATATTTAGAGAATCCTAATGCTACTTCATTGGATAAGACATTGATAAATGAGTCTTTTCCCGACAAGCAGCTGTTTAGAGTGCAAGAAGAAGAACCGTGGTTTGCAGACATTATGAACTACCTTGTGAGTAATATCATGCCTCCCGACTTATCTTATGCTCAAAGGAAGAAGTTTCTACATAAAGTGAAGTGGTATATGTGGGATGAGCCATTTCTTTTTCGACAAGGAGCTGACCAAATCATTAGGCAATGTATTCCTTACAATGAAATGCGGGGGATCTTGCGAGATTGCCACTCAACTTATTGAGGACATTATGGTGGAGAAAAGACAGCATCTCATATTCTTCAAGCAGGTTTTTTTGGCCAACCTTGTTTAAAGTCGCTCACCAGTTCATTTTGAAATGTGATCGATGTCAATGTGTGGGTAATATGTCTAAGAGGGATGAGATGCCTCTTAATATGCTTCTCGAGGTTGAGGTCTTCGATGTTTGTGGAATTGACTTTATGGGGCCATTTATCTCATCCTGTAACAATCAGTATATCTTGTTGGCGGTTGATTATGTGTCAAAATGGGTTGAAGTTAAGGCGTTGCCAATGAACGATGCAAAAGTGGTGCTTAATTTTCTTCACAAGCAGATATTCACAAGATTTGGAATTCCAAGAGTCATAATCAGTGATGAAGGGTCGCATTTCTGTAACCGCAAGTTCACTACTATGATGCAAAGGTATAATGTGAATCCACTCATTGCCACGGCTTATCATCCTCAGATTAATGGTCAAGTCGAGGTATTTAATAGGGAGATCACGCGCATTTTAGAGAAAGTTGTGTGTCTATCGACGAAGGATTGGTCTTTGAAGTTTGATGAAGCTCTTTGGGCGTATCGAACATCATACAAGACTCCACTAGGGATGTCACCGTATCAGTTGGTTTATGGTAAGGGGTGTCATTTGCTGGTGGAGCTGGAGCATAAAGCGTATTGGGCTTTGAAGAAATTGAATCTGGATTTGGATGCAGCTGGAAAGAAGAAGATGCTTTAATTTAATGAGCTCGATGAATTTCGACTTCAAGCTTAGGGGAATAACAAAATATACAAGGAGAAGTCAAGAGTTGGCACGATCGGGGTCTAGTGCTCAAATTATTTGTGCCAGGGCAACAAGTTCTTTTGTTCAACTCTCATCTCCGTCTTTTTCCCGGAAAGTTGAAGTCAAGATGGTCAGGGCCGTTTATTGTCAAAACTGTGTTTCCACATGGAGCGGTGGAAATTTTTGAGAATGATCCGGGCTAAGCATTCAAGGTAAATGGTCAGAGGTTGAAGCATTACTATGGTGACGCGGTAAACCGTGAGGTGATTAGTGTCGTTCTATTGTCCATTTGAGCTCAAGGTTCTACGTCAAGCTAGCGACGTAAAAAAAGCGCTTCTTGGGAGGCAACCCAAGTTTGTTGTACAATAGTAGGTATAGGAAGCAAGAAGAAAGTAGAAAAACATAAAAAATTAGAAAAAAAAAATCAGGACTGACTACAAAAGCCTGGCGATCCCGCGCTGTCCTAGTGCGCGTCCGCACTGAAAACACAGAAACATGGTGCCCAAGGTCTCTAGTAAGGGTCTTGAGGTGGACAAAGCCAAGGTGGGGGTCATTGAAAATCTTCATCCACCTATTTCTGTTAAGGGAATTCACAGTTTTCTTGGTCATGCGGGTTTCTATAGGCGATTCATCAAAGACTTCTCTAAGATTTCGAAGCCATTGTGCAGTTTGCTAGAGAAAGACATCCCTTTCAAGTTTGATGACGAGTGCCTTGCAGCTTTTGAAACATTAAACAAGTTTCTACATGAAGTGAAGTGGTATATGTTGACAGGTATTTATGACACTTTGTAATGCTCTAATAAGCTTTGAATTTATGCGTTTGTACTCAAGTTATTAAGTGTTTTGACGTATTTTCTAGTGTTTTTGCATTTCAGGCATTATCTAGGTAATCATGTGAATTACCATTATTTTGGTGCAAATTTGGTGTCAAGGTGGTGTTGGAATAAAAGCTCGTGGAAAGCTGGCTCGAAACAGCAAGGAAAAGAAGAAAATCTGAAGTTTTTCCAGAAGTACGGCGCGCCCGCGCTGGTCAAGCGCGCGGCTACGCCAGGATGTCAGAAAGGCAGCGCGCCCATGCTGTGATAGCTATAAACAACTTTAGGTCATTTTTCATATGAAAAAAGTCCGAGACATATCAGAGCGCAAGGAGAAGATGACAAGAGACCTATAGCACAATTCAACAAAGGCGAAGACGATCTAGTTTATTCTTGTGAATCTTTATTTTGAGTTGTAATCTTGGATGCTCGTTTCTTGTTTTGTTGAACCTATACACTTGTGTTAACTTGGTTTTGTTTATTCGTTATAAAGACTACGTTTGTTATACCATGCTTTCATCGGAACCCACATTGATGATGAGTCCGATTATCGGCTAATCGTTATCGTGGGGTTCTAACGGATTTATTTATGGATTTCTTTAGTTAGTTTGTTTCGATGCCTTAGTGTGTGGTGATTGTATCATAACCTAGTATTGGTTGTGCGGATCTTGTGAGATTGTCACTCAACGGCTTATGGAGGACATTATGGTGGAGAAAAGACAGCAGCTTGTATTCTGCAAGCAGCTTTCTTTTGGCCAACCTTGTTTAAAGACGCTCACCAGTTTATTTTGAAATATGATCGATGTCAACATGTGGGTAATTTGTCTAAGAGGGGTGAGATGCTTTTTAATATGCTTCTCGAGGTTGAGGTCTTCGATGTTTGGGGAATTGACTTCATGAGGCCATTTATCTCATCCTGTAACAATCAGTATATCTTGTTGGCGGTTGATTATGTGTCGAAATGGGTTGAAGTTAAGGCGTTGCCAACAAACGATGTGAAAGTGGTGCCTAATTTTCTTCACAAGCAGATATTCAAAAGATTTGGAACTCCAAGAGTCATAATCAGTGATGAGGGGTCGCATTTTTGTAACCGCAAGTTCACTACTATGATGCAAAGGTATAATGCGAATCATCACATTGCCACATCTTATCATCCTCAGACGAATGGTCAAACCGAGGTATCTAATAGGGAGATCAAGCGCATTTTAGAGAAAGTTGTGTGTCCATCAAGGAAGGATTGGTCTTTGAAGCTTGATGAAGCTATATGGAACAGCATACAAGACTCCGCAAGGGATGTCACCGTATCAGTTGGTTTATGGTAAGGGGTGTCATTTGCCAGTGGAGCTGGAGCATAAAGCGTATTGGGCTTTGAAGAAATTGAATTTGGATTTGGATGCTGCTGGAAAGAAGTGGATGCTTCAATTGAATGAGCTCGATGAATTTCGACTTCAAGCTTATGAGAACAACAAAATGTATAAGGAAAAAGTCAAGAGGTGGCATGATCGGGGTCTAGTGCTCAAATCATTTTTGCCAGGGCAACAAGTTCTTTTGTTCAACTCTCATCTCCGTCTTTTTCCTGGAAAGTTGAAGTCAAGATGGTCAGGGCCGTTTATTGTCAAAACTGTGTTTCCAAATGGAGCAGTGGAAATTTTTGAGAATGATCCGGGCCAAGCTTTCAAGGTAAATGGTCAGAGGTTGAAGCATTACTATAATGATACGGCAAACCGGGAGGTGGTTAGTGCCATTGTATTATCCATTTGAGCTCAAGGTTCTACGTCAAGCTAGCAACTTAAAAGAAGCGCTTCTTGGGAGGCAACCCAAGTTTGTTGTACAATAGTAGGTAGAGAAAGCAAGAAGAAAGGAGAAAAACACAAAAAATTCAGAAAAAGAAAAAAATTCAGGATTGACTACAGAAGCCTGGCGCGCCCGCGCTGTCCTAGCACGCGGCCACGCTGAAAACACAGAAACATAGCACGCCCGCGTTGTTCCAGCGTGCGGCCGCGCCGATTTGGCAAAAGTAGCGCGCGGCCGCGCTGCGTAAGGACAGCGCGGCCGCGCCGTGGTTTTGACTCAGAAAAAATAAAGGCAGTTTTAAGGGGGAAAATCGGGAATTTTGCTACAAAATCAATTCCCAACCGAATTTTACTTCCCCACATCCCAAATTTCCTTCTCCAAATCAAACCCATTACTCCCATTATTCCCATAATCAAATCCCACTTCTATTCCACATATAATTCTCTTTTCACTACCTATATATACATATACCTTATACACAAACTTCTTCACCACTTCATAAACTCTCAAACACAAATTCTCTCTCAAACACGACTCTTATTCTCTTTACTCAATTCCAATGGAACCCAAGAGATAAAGAACACAAGTAAGCAACAACACCACCGATTCTTCAAGTGTGGGTGGTGTAAGGCCAAGGTTCTCTACTCCCGAGGCTGAAGTGGAGTATACGAGGCTTCTCTCAAAGCCAATCATCAAGGAGCGAGGTTTTCTGCCATCAGGGAAGGATGGTAAGATATTGGAGATGATTCTGGAGATGGGCTGGGTTCCTTTTTGTGAGGCTCCCATTGCTGTGCCCATGAGTGTTGTTCGCGAGTTCTATGCGAACGCGAAGGCTGAGGAGAATGGCTTCACGGTGGTTCGAGGGAGGACTGTAGAGTACTGTGTAGAGGCTATCAGGACGGTGATTGAGCAACCCGCGAGAAGGGCCGGGCAAGACACATGGAACGATAAGACTCCAGAGGACTTTGATTTGGATCTTATTGTTGCTACGTTGTGCCAGCCCGACACTCTCTGGAAGATTAAGAGGGGTACAACTGAGTATTCTACGTTCCCGGCTTCCAGTATGAACATGTTTTCCCGTGCATGGAACGCGTTTATTTGTGCTAACATCATGCCATCTTTGTGCATGAGATTGCTGTGGAGCGTGCAGGACTGTTATGGGGCATTCTTCAGGGCGAATATGTGGATTTGGGGATGGTAATTTATCAGGGTATCTTGAAGTTCTTGAGGGGGAGCACCACGGGGCCTATTCCGTATGCGTCTATTATGACGAAGTTGTGCGTGGCAGTTGGTGTTCATTGGCCTGCACATGAGCAGTTGCAGATCCCGAGTGCTCCTATTGATAGCACTAATTTGGCTATGATGCAAGAATGGGATGGAGGCAAGCCTGATCTGAAGGGGCTTGGTTATACTTTTGACCACCTACCTGGTGGGAGGCCAGCTATTGAGGCTACTCAGGCGAGCAGGACTACATGGAGACCTCAGCTTGGAGATGAGGCAGGGCCATCGCAGCAGGCACATGTAGAGGATGAAGGAGCTGATATGGGAGTTGGCATGAGCATAACACGGTACAGGCATCTGGCTAGGAGGATGGATGCGATGCATGACATCCATAGCAGGTTTGCACGTGATCTCACCCAGGCATTGGGGACAGCCATTAGAGCCACCGGTGTTGACAGCCAGTGGCCAGTTTTTGGTGAGGATTCCGTGTATCCACCTCCGGATATACCTGACACTCCACCCATTGAGGATGAGCATGACACGGTACAGGCATCTGGCTAGGAGGGTGGATGCGATGCATGACATCCATAGCAGGTTTGCACGTGATCTCACCCAGGCATTGGGGACAGCCTTTAGAGCCACCGGTGTTGACAGCCAGTGGCCAGTTTTTGGTAAAGATTCCGTGTATCCACCTCCGGACAAACCTGACACTCCACCCGTTGAGGGTGAGGAGCCTGATTTTGATTAGGTATGCCTGAATTCCTTACTATTACCTTCACTGAGGACAGTGAATATTTTAAGTTTGGGGGTAGTAGTTGAAGGAATATGTTTTGTGTGAGTCACATGTAGTTGCATATTCATGATAGTGCATGTAGTTGCATATTCATAATTGTTTAGTTCATATAGTTGCATATTTTTCCATGTAGTTGTTTTTTAGTTTTGGTAGTTTTTATGTTAGTTTGTTCATATAGTTCATGCATGTGCATTATAACATGATCCCGTAGATGATTTTTCTAGTTGATTTGTGATATTGATGCTAGTGTAGTGATATTGACTTAGTTTGCATGTTAGAGGCAATTGTATTTCACTAAGTCTTATAGGTTGCTAGAGTGCTAGATCATGATCATGGTTTGTTTGTTTGTCGAGGTTTAATCGCTTGTTTATATTTAAAATTTAGGATATTCTCTTAATAATAAAATAACATGGATTTTTAGAAATTGGAGAAAAATTGGATTTCATTGCTAGTTGTTGTGGCTAGGTGTTAAATGGCTAGTAGCCGACTCATATTTATATGAGTAGTCTAGGGTTGAGCGAGATGGAGCGAAACGCACTCGTTCAGAAATTTGTAATATGGAAAGAAAAAGAAAAAAATTGAAAAAAAGAAAAAGAAAAAAATAAGTGTTATGTATAATTGATCACGAGTGGACTCTTTTAGTAGTCGAGTTATTAAGTTCTTAGGGGACTTTGTGCCTAGTGACCTAAGGCTTTTATAGTGTGGGATCCGCTAACCTAACGCTCGCTAAATGGGTACTATTACATAAGTCTTTTGTGGACCTCACTCATTGCACGATCAAATAAACATATGTGTTTTGTTTTGTTTGAATAAAAGCATGAACCTGTATAAAACTCCAATATAAGAATTGAAGTGTTATAAGTTATTTTGAGTATAGCTTTTTATTTTGTTTATAACCTTACGATTGCCTTGTTGAGCAGTGAGTCATGATTATTGATCTAGTTACGATAGTATATCTGTCAGCATTTACACACACACACGTCTCTAGTTTGGAAGTTGATTTTTATGATTTAATTGATCTTTATGCGAGATACTGCATTTGTTGAGATGTTGCTCGTTGATAGGTTTAGTTATTCTATTAGGATCGTTGCATTCATATTAGTTGTATTTATGCATTTTTGTTCTTGTTCTTTGAGTCTGTTTATGCTTGAGGACAAGCATCGATTCAAGTTTGGGGGTATGTTGAGTGGCATTTATGACACTTTATAATGCTCTAATAAGCTTTAAATTGATGCGTTTGTACTCAAGTTGTTAAGTGTTTTGACGTGTGTTCTAGTGTTTTTGCATTTCAGGCATTATCTAGGTAATCAGGTGAATTAGCATTGTTTTGGTGCTAATTTGGTGTCAAGGTGGTGTTGGAATAAAAGCTCGTGAAAATCCGGCTCGAAGCAGCAAGGAAAAGAAGAAAATCTGAAGTTTTTCCAGAAGTACGGCGCACCCGCGCTGGTCAAGCGCGCGGCCGCGCCAGAATGTTAGAAAGGCAGCGCGCCCGCGCTGTGATAGCGCACGACCGCGCTGGTGCGAAATCAGAGAATCCTGATTCTATTATAATTACAATTGGAGGACTTCTGGATTGCATGGGGCTGCTATATAAACAACTTTAGGTCATTTTTCATATGTATAAAAAGTCCGAGACATATCAGTGCGCAAGGAGAAGACGACAAGATACATATAACATAATTCAACAAAGGCAAAGATGATCTAGTTTATTCTTGTGAATCTTTGTTTTGAGTTGTAATCTTGGATGCTCTTTTCTTTTTTTGTTGAACCTATACTCTTGTGTTAACTTGGTTTTGTTTATTCGTTATAAAGACTACGTTTGTTATACCATGTTTTCATCGGAACCCACATTGATGATGAGTCCGATTATGGGCTAATCTTTATCGTGGGGTTCTAACGGATTTATTTATGGATTTCTTTAGTTAGTTTGTTTCGATGCCTTAGTGTTTGGTGATTGTATGATAAACTAGTATTGGTTGTGCGTATTCATCTTATGAGCGTCGCGAATTTATAAAATAGTGTGTTAATCTTTAATGAAGTGATAATAAATTTAAGGATTTGGAACTTGTCATGCTAGCATAGGTTCATGTATTGTTATGCATGATTCGTAGGTATTTTTAACCATCTTACTTGCCCTATGTAATAAAGATAGATAACTTGTGCTTAAACTGTTATGTTGTCAAATTCTATAGGCATATAGGGTCTCAATATAATTGGTGTTTATTCAGCTTCTATCTCTTTTGTGGATGTTTGGTAGTATGGTACTCGTGCAACGAAAGTTGGCGTTTATCAGTTTCGTGTAATCTGATTAGTGTCATCACCATTACATGCTAAGGTTAAGAACAATAAGGCTATTGAATGAAGTATTTAATGAAGTTAGAATCACATGTTTGTCATATATATTAATTCAATCATCTTTACTCTCTTAGTTATAATTGTTAGTTTAATTATTAGTTATAAACAACCTCAATTTGTTATCGTCTTAGCATTTAATAATAACCATACATTGTTGCTTAAGTGTATAAATTAATTAGTTAACCAAGCCAATCTATGTGGGAACGACTAGAAAAGATTCTATATTACTTGCGAATGCGTATACTTGCGTGTATTATTAGCGCGTGTTTAGAGACTAACAGCGAGAGGCCCCAGGTTTAGATAGGCCCCAAGTGAGAGTGTTGGTCAGGGCGGCGGACAATCTAGAGTGACATTTCACAGCAAACCCCGTTCCCCTATACCAGAGTTTCGAACATGCGAAAAGAGACACCTCGGAGCGTGTGTACAGGAAAGAGCCCTTCTGAAGTGCTTTAAATACAACCAACCAGGAGACTTTGCCCCTAGTTGCCCACAACCAGGAATGACATGTTTCCAGTGCGGAAAGATAGGGCATATAAGAAGGATTTCCCCATAACAAGGCTTCCAGACTCAACAAAGCAGAGCTGCTTCTAACCGGCCCCTAACTGCTAGGACTTTCAATATGACCGTTCAGGACGCTATCCGGAACACTGATGTGATAACAGGTACTCTTCTATTAAATTCTGAATGTGCAAATATCTAATTTAAATCTGGAGCGACCAAGTCATTTATATATCAAAATTTTGCTAAGAAAATGAATCTTAATGTTGTACCTTTATGTGAGGTATTACAAGTAAAAATAGCGAATCGAGAGATCATTCATGTTAATCAAATACATCATAGATGTGAATTGAATCTAGAAAGGAAAGTATTTGAGGTCGACTTAATCCCATTTGTATTCGGAGAATTTGATATGATCCTAGGAATAGACTGGTTATCCAGTAACGGAGTGCAGATAGATTGTGAGAGAAAGAGAAAAAAATAAGAGTGCAAGATGGGAAGGAGATACTGTTTAAAGGTCAATGACACACCCATAAATTTCTAACCCTGGTCTAGACCAAGAGGTTGTTAAAAAAGGTAATGAGGCCTATTTGGCCTATGTAATGGACACTAAGAATGAAGTCCCCGACACACATGACATACCCGTAATGAACGAATTTGAGGATACTTTGCCGAAGGACATACTAGGATTTCCAGCCGACAAAGAGATAGAGTTTTCTATAGAATTAGGACCAGGAACGACACCAGTATCTAAGGCCCCATATAGACTAGCCCCAGTCGAGATGAAGGAACTAGCTTCTCAACTACAAGAATTGTTAGACAACGTGATGATAAGACCAAGTGTGCCACCATGGGGTGCACCAACTGTTTGTAAAGAAGAAGGATTATAGCATGAGGCTATGCATAGACTATCGAAAGTTGAACAAACTGACCATCAAGAATAGGTACCCTCTCCCTAGGATTGATGACCTATTCGACCAGCTTAAGGGTGTTGTGCACTTTTCCAAAATAGAATTGAGGAAAGGATATCACCAGTTGAAAATCAAGACTGAAGATATACCCAAGACTTCCTTTCGTACTAGATATGGACATTATGAGTTCTTAGTCATATCATTTGGGTTAACCAATGCACCCGCAACCATTATGGATTTGATGAACAGTGTTAAAGAAATACCTAGATATATGTGTCCTAGTCTTCATAGATGATATTCTAATCTACTGAAAGAAAGAGCAAGAACATGCAGGACATTTGAGGATAGTCTTAAAGATTTTAGAGAATGAGAAGTTGTATGCCAAGTTCTCAAAAATGTGAGTTTTGGTTAAAGAAAGTTCAGTTCTTAGGACATGTGGTGAGTAGCGAAGGAGTTTTAGTTGACCCCACCAAGATAGAGGAGGTATCCAATTAGGAAAGACCCACTACCTCAACCGAGGTTAGGAGTTTTGTGGGCTTAGCAGGATACTACTAGAGATTTGTGCAAGACTTTGCCAAGATAGCCAGCCCATTGGCTAGACTTACCCGAAAGACATAGAAGTTTATGTGGACGGAAAATTGTGAAGAAAGCTTTCAGGTATTGAAAGAGACTGGCGTCGGTACCAGTACTCGCTCTTCCCGATGAAAAGGGAGAGTTTGTGATATACATCGATGCCTCACAAAAGGGATTAGGATGTGTGCTCATACAGCACGGAAAAGTGATTGTGTATGCCTCTCGGCAGTTGAAGGAATATGAGATAAGATACCCTACCTGTAATAACTCGAATTTTTGAGACATTGTAAAAATATTTAATGAATAGTAACCCTGACAGACTGGGAAAACGTTTTAGCCCACACTATGTTGTGTATAAGAAAATGAGTGTCGAAGTTGATATTATGATTATACGTACCAAATGAGTGTATGTAAACGCTATTAGTTTTCGAAGAGAACGAACTTTGAAAAACGACCATATTTACGAATCATTGAGGATTATGGGAATCACATTATAATTACTAATTTAAAACCCCATGGATTTATATCCAAGGGTGATACTTCAAAACATAAGAATAAATACGAGAGGATTTATGTCGCGAACCGTTCACGAGAAATTATTATGAAAATATTTAAGCGACCGAACGAACGCGTAAACGATTAAATAAACGTATTGCACTAACTAACCATAGTAGAAAAGTAACCATGGTTACTTTATCAAATAGTAAGCTAAGGTTGTAGGATGATCATCTAAGGCTAGAGAATAGTAAAGCTAAAAACTAAACTACTAGCTTAGCTTGTAATCTAGAAAGGGCTAGCATGATTTGTCCAAGGATTTGCCAACATAAATCTATTCTAGGAAATATACTAGATAATATACAATCAAATACAAGCATTATTCAAAGAAGCAACCAAGAAGCAAACACAAAAATCCTCTCTCTCCCAAGAACATCACCATTCGGCCCTAGCAAGAAACAAAGGGAATTCAAATTCAAAACACCAAGCTCTACCCATGGAAAAATTCCCCCATTAATTCTCAAGCTTCAAACATCCTAAACTAAGGTAAGATAAATTTTTAAGCTCATTTTATCAAGGTTTGATGTCTGAAATAAATTTAAGAAAGATGATAGTGAATAGTATTAATAGTAACTTTTCTTTGATTTCTTGATTTTAATGGTTGTTTTAGGTTCCAAAAACCCTACCAAGCACTCCCAAGACTTCACCATCATCAAGAAAACATCTCAAGCTCTCAAAAAAGGTATAAATCTTTGACCAATCCTTACTTAAGATTTAAGTTCCAGAATCTTTTAGAACATAGTTGTAAACCTAGTTTTGGTGAATGTATTGTTGTAATCTTGATGTTTAGTTAAGTAGATTTAAGGTTGATGGTTGTTACCTCAATAACATGATGTTCTTGAGAGGAGTTATTGTGGTGATAATGATATGATGATTGTTGGTGGCAGTATAAAGATTTAAGGCGTAAACGAAACTCAGATCGTAACCGTAATCTTGCTAAAATGAACAAAATGTAAAATTAAGTTTCTGAAGAAAGTCCCAAGATCTGTAGTTTCTTGATAGACAATTTTATAAGGATCATTTAGGCGCTTGAATCACTTGATTCCGATATACGGATCAAAAGTTATGGCCGTTTTACTAAAAGTGATTTACGTGACAAAAACTGATATGAATTACGAACTTTGAAAATAAAAAGGATCGACTTAAAAATGTTCATAAATCATGAAATTTTTAGAAATAGTATTAAATAGATTTCCTTAACTGCTATAAAAATTTCAGGTTAAAATAATAATTTTTCAGTTTTATAAAAATATCGGAGCCGAGACCGCGTGATTAGAAAACCATAGAATCCATAAGCGGAGCCGACAATTAAAATGAAAACGGACTTAAGATACTTTGAAAAAGGAAGTGACCGTAATGTGAATAAGGACTAAAATAAATGATAAGGATAATATAAGTTGAGAGGGTGCCTAATAAGCAGCACATGAGTGTGAGTCACCGTAAATTAGAACGGGACCTAACAAAATGATTTGTGTTTATGGTTATAGATTTCCGAGCGGAACCTAGAGTATCCTCCACCTTGAGACAACCAGGCAAGTTTACGAACCCAACTCCTTATACTGTTTTGTTGCGAAAGGATTATTTTATTATCATTGCATAAATACCATGCTTGCCATGATACTTAGTAATTGAGTTTTCGCATAATGTAGCGATGTTGTACGATACGTATATGTCGTAAAATGTTTAACTCCGCCACGAGCGTAGCGTATAATTATAAAACCGAGAGTCGGTCGGAATTTTAAAATAAAAATCCAAGAATCATTCCGGTGATATTTATAGGACGATTAAAAGTCCATAGTAGTACGTTTTATGGGACTCAACGTCCACTTACAAAATATTAAATACCTCGAACTTTTATTAAAACGGTTTCCAAAGATCGTATTCCCTCAACTATATTTTATCGTTTGAATATTTATTAACTATTCATTTATTATGGGAGAAGTATTCTCCAACGATTATTTATTTCAATCCCGATTCAATATTAAAGATTATTAAATTACTCAAACATAAATAAGTTGAGGAATATTATTTCAATATTCTTTTAAAGTATAATTATTCGAGGTTTAATTGTTTAACGATTAAAATTTACTTATTAATAATTTATTAAATGATTTATTTATGATTTAAAAATCATAAAAACCTGATTTAAAATACTTTCTGATTTAGGGAAAATCATTCCAATAACTTCAGATCGTTGGAGAATATTATCTCAATTTATTTTTAATATTTTGAATATAGTTTCAAAAGAAACTCCCCCTTATTTACTTATCTGTTAAAAACGGTCAACTCACATCCTTAGTACTTCCTCCGAAAACTTTCGGAAGTACATATATATATATATATATATGAGGTAAAGTTGTGCCTATCAACAAGCAAAACGTTTGGGGAACTTCGATATAGTTCGATGATTCCAAGTATATGATAGGATTCTTAAAAGGACAAGGAGGGGTGGAGATCCAGTACTTCGTGGACTGGGGAGACTGCCATATTTATTTTCCATATGAGAAGACACCATGTGTACTGATGGACATACGAACTATGGAAAATATACCCGGGTGGTTGGGGAAGCATATAAAGCCCGAATGCGGCTTGGGTGACAACCAAGATGTTAGGAAGTCGTCCTTCTACATGTAGAAAAGGTTACTGTTACCGTTATATGACTGACCATCGTATCTCGGGGGCTCCAGTGAATGTCCTAAATACTTCCAATTGGAATTTTGATGCAATACCGTAACCCAAGCCTAGGTGCTGGGTTTACCATTAAGGTATTCGCAGGATAATAAATCCATTAAAGAATTGTTTTCAAAGGAAGGTGTGTATCACCAAGAAAAACTATTTTTGAATAAAACGTAATTATCATATATGACGTTTTTACTTGAGTTTATCATATAGTCATTTCATACTGTACATTATTATGCTGGGCATCATAGCTCACACTTGTTTTCTTAAATTGACACAACACAACAGTGAATCAAGATGCCTATCATGAGACTCACAGCCAGGAAACGGGTAGGAAACGGCCAGCTATTCCGTAGGATATTTGGTGTTGTACCACAGGTAGACCGAATAAGCTGGATTGGTTTTCAGTTGTTTTTAGTCCGACTTATTTACAAGTATGACTTATGTAAGATAATGAATAAGAAACAAATATTTGGCCGACGGACTAGACTTACTTAAAGGTTATTTCCCCGGTAAGACTTAATTACTTTTGGGTTGTAATAATTATCACTTTGTGAATTGATTTACTCTATTAATGAGTGGTTCGCTTCCAGGATAATAACCTATAAGTGTGTTTGTGTGTGTGATAAGTGTGAGGTCGTAAAAGTGTGAGTATTTATATATTGTGATGCGAGGTTTGTGGTATATAGTATTCAAGATAGCGTGGCCTCCTAGATCCCTGACCCTGGATTTTGGGGCGCCACATAAATGGTATCAGAGCCTTAAGTTATCAAATCTTGGAAATGATGGGATATAAAATATGTAGACATAAGAATAATAAATAATTAATTAGAACTCAAGTCGAGTTCGTCGTCAGGCTACATGGGTAGTATTGACAGTTTTGCCCTCAAGGGAATTCCGACTCTAAGTTAGTAACACCTTGCCTATTGTGTCACGTACCAGTGGAGCCTATGGGGGAGGTTGACCCTGTTGATGATATTATGGCCCCTGAGCGTGACCCTACTTTCGAGCCGTAGGACCCACCTATTGATGACTCAGATGATGACCCAACTAAGGATGCCCCAGAGGAGGAGACAGACCTTCTGGTCCCCATGACTGATGACGTTGAGGTGCCCCAGGGAGATGGCATAGGCTGAAGGGATATAGAGATATACCCTCTCCCGACTATTCGCTCTCCTACACCACACCCAGGGATGCATAGCCCTTTTCCCTATACTGATGATGACGAGGAGGATGGGATGGATGCACAGACCTACGAGGCTTATGACATATCCTCTAGCGACCCAGACTCACCTCTACCACCCCCGACGACCATACATGTAGTTGTACACGACTGGATAGGGGTTCAGCTTAACGCTGAGCTCACGACGGCATCTGCCCGTATTGTAGAGCTAGAGCAGGCGCTGGCAGCTGAGAGAGCCATCAGGCTAGGATATCCAGGGGACTTCAGAGCTGCTTCCCCAGCCATAGCCTGCAGGAAGATCGATGGGATCGAGCTCCGTACCCGGGTTCAGATGAGGATGACGGTGGTGGGGGGATACATCCCGGTAGTTGACGTAGAGCTGAGGTTGGGAGGAGCGATGAGGAGGGTGCGTGACCTCACACGCAGCGACAGTGACTGAGGGACGAGTAACTATTTATGGACCTTGTAAAGGGCTGGCTGACTTGTCACCAATTTTGTTAGGATAGCTAGTAATAGATAGCGTTCCTAGCCCTTCAGGGTACATGGTTTATGTATTTGCATTCAGTATTCAGGACAAGTAATGATATATTATAATCAGGTCATGTATGAACTCGGATAGTTGTTTTGTCCCCAAGATATAATTGGGAGACCCTATGGTATATATCTAGAAGTTTTGACGAAATTGATTTCTAGATTAATGTACTTGATAAAAACATGCTAGATAATAAATGACATGCTTACCTATGAATAAAACAATCCAATTGTAAATTTTTTTGCAACTATATTGACAAATTTTCATTATCAGAACGATGCCACCCCGTAGAAGAGGAACCAGGACACAGCCCGCCGAATCTGTTAACCAACAACGGAATGGACCTGACCACATAGTGAATGAGGAAAGTGAAGAAGACCTAGACTATAATGAGTATGATGAGGAAGAATATATAGAAGAAGAGGCTGAGGATACCCATCAGGGAGGGAACCCCATGAATGAGTTTATGGAACTATTAAGGGCAAATCTGAACCAACAGCCCATTCCACCACAGCCGCATATTGCCCAACAGACTGCGGCCACTACCTTCAGGGCATTCAAATCCCTCAAACCCCTAGAGTTTCTAGGATCTGCCGACCCCATTGAAGCACGGGCCTGGCTCAAGGAAATAGAAAAGTCCTTCGAGATACTAGGTGTGGAAGAATGACACAAGACCATTTTCGCTTCTTACATGCTGAAAGGGGAAGCTAATTACTGGTGGGAGTCCAAACGAAACCTCGAGACAGATGCTGTAATTCCATGTGATAGATTTACCCGATTGTTTTTAGACAAGTATTTCCCTAGGTTTATGGAAACTCAGATGGAGATTAAGTTTCTAGAGTTGAAACAAGATAAGATGACTGTGGCAGAGTATGAAGTCAAGTTTACTGAGCTGTCACGATTTGTTCCTGAGTTTGTGAATACCGAAGAGAAGAAAGCGCAAAGGTTTCAGCTTGGTCTTAAATAGTGGATCCAGAACCGAGTGGCAGTACTAGAGCTGACAGATTACGCCACCTTAGTGCAAAAAGTCTCAATTGTTGAAGCTGGCAGTGAGCAAAATTTGAAGGAAAGGAAAATAGGAAGAGGAAGATAGGAAGCCAAGGAGGAGGAGGAGGAGTAGGAACCGGGAACAGGAGCCTTCCAAGCAGGTTCGTCAGGGGAGTGGTGTCCCAACCTACGAGAGTCCCCGGATTTAGAAAGGCCCCTAGTGAGAGTGTTGTCCAGGGCGACGGACAATCTAGGGCAACATTTCATAGCCAACCCCGCGCCCCAATACCGGAGTGTCAAACATGTAGAAGAAGACACCTTGGAGTGTGCATCCAGGCGAGAGCCCCTCTGAAATGCTACAGGTGCGACCAACCCCAACGTGATGTATTTCCAATGTGGGAAGGTAGGGCACATGAAGAAGGATTTCCCGACTTTGAAGCCCCCAGCCTCAGGGATGAGCAGAGCTGCATCTAACCGGCCCCCAGTTGCTAGGATCTTCAACATGACTGTTCAGGACGTTGTCCGAAACACTGGCGTGATAGCAGGTACCCTTTTGTTAAATTCCAAACATGTAAATTTCCTATTTGATTCTGGAGCGACCACGTCATTTATATCTCAAGATTTTGCTAAAAAGTTAAAACTTAACGTCGTACCCTTACGTGAGGTATTACAAGTGGAAATAACAAACAAAGAAATAATTCCTGTCAATCAAGTACACCCCAAATGCAAGTTAAAATTAGAAGGAAAAGTCTTCGAGGTTGACCTAAACCCATTTGCGTTAGGAGAATTTGATATAATCTTAGGAATAGATTGGTTATCCAGTAATGGAGCGCAAATAGATTGTGAGCGGAAGAGGATGAAGATAAGAGTGCAAAATGAAAAATAAGTAGTGTTTAGAGGTCAACGAAAGACCAGGAAATTTCTGACCATGCTACAGGCAAAAAGATTGTTAAAGAAAGGTAACGAGGTCTATTTGGCTTATGTGATGGACACTAAGAAGGAAGTTCCTAATATACAAGACATACCTATAGTGAATGAATTCGAGGATGTATTTCTGGAGAACTTACCAGGATTGCCATCCGACAGAGAAATAGAATTCGCTATAGAATTAGCACCAGGAATGGCACCAGTGTCCAAGGCCCCTTATAGGCTAGCCCCAGTTGAGATGAAGGATATAGCTTCTCAACTGCAAAAATTATTAGATAATGGGATGACAAGACCTAGTGTGTCGCCATGGGGAGCGCCAGTACTGTTCGTAAAGAAAAAGGATGGCAGTATAAGATTATGCATAGACTACCGAGAATTGAATAAGCCGACTATTAAGAAAAGGCACCCTCTCCCTAGGATTGATGACCTATTCGACCAACTCAAGGGTGCTGTGCACTTTTCCAAAATAGATTTGAGAACAGGATATCACCAATTGAAAATCAAACCTGAGTATATACCAAAGACTGCTTTTCGTACTAGGTATGAACACTATGAGTTCTTAGTCATGTCGTTTGGATTAACCAATGCGCCTGCAACCTTCATGGATTTGATGAACAGAGTGTTCAAAAAGTACCTAGATATATGTTTGATAGTTTTTATAGATGATATTCTAATCTATTCAAAGACAGAGCAAGAACATGCAAAACATTTGAGGATAGTCTTAGAAATCTTGAGGAAGGAGAAATTATATGCCAAGTCCTCGAAATACGAGTTTTGGTTAAGGGAAGTTCAGTTCTTAGGGCATGTGGTGAGTAGCAAAAGAGTTTTAGTTGACCCCGCCAAGATAAAGGTGGTATCCAACTGGGAAAGTCCGACTACCCCAATAGAGGTTAGGAGTTTTATTGGTTTAGCAGGATATTACCGGAGATTCGTGCAAGACATTGCTAAGATAGCCGGCCCACTGACTAGACTTACCCAGAAAACGGAAAAGTTTGTATGGATAGAGAAATGTGAGGAAAGATTTTAGGAACTGAAAAGGAGACTGGTGTCAGCACCAGTGCTCTCTCTTCTCAATGGAAAGGGAGAGTTTGTGATATACAGCGACGCATCGCATAATGGACTAGGATGTGTGCTTATGCAGCACGGGAAGGTTATCGCGTATGCCTCTCAGCAATTGAAGGAGTATGAGATCAGATACCCAACACATGATCTAGAATTAACAGCCATAGTGTTTGCCCTGAAAATTTGGAGGCACTACCTGTACGGTGAAAAATGAGAGATTTACATAGACCATAAGAGCCTCAAATATATCTTTACTCAGAAAGAACTAAACATGAGACAGAGGAGGTGGTTGGAGTTGATTAAGGACTACGACTGTGAAATTTTGTATCACCCGGATAAAGCCAATGTGGTGGTTGATGCCCTTAGTAGGAAGGAAAGACTCAAAATGATAATGACATCTGAGGAGCTAATTAAAGAATTTGAGAAGATGGAAATTGACGTGAGAATGACCGGTAAAGGAACAGAAGGATTATTTGAGATTAAGCTAGTGCCGGAACTGACTGAAAAGATATGAGTGTGTCAGGAAAAGAAGATGAGTGAAGAAAGGGGGAACATTGATCGGTGAGGAAGTGAGATGCGAGAAGGACGAGAAAGGGATCATGAGGTATGTGTCCCGAATTTGAATTCCAAATGTGCAAGAGTTAAAGGATGAGCTGATGCACGAAGGGCACAGCTCCAGATATTCAATCCACCCAGGAAGTACGAAGATGTACCATGACCTTAAGGAATATTATTGGTGGCCTAACATGAAAAGAGAAGTAGCGGAGTGGGTCAGCAAGTGCTTGATATGCCAGAGAGTGAAGACTGAACATCAGCGACCGAGTGGGCTATTACGGCCCCTGGAAATTCCAGAATGGAAACGGGAGCATATAGCCATGGATTTCGTGACAGGCCTACCAAGAACGAAAACCAATCACGATGCCATTTGGGTTATCATAGATAGACTGACCAAGTCCGCGCACTTCCTACCAATCAACGAAAGGTACACCGTAGACAAGCTGGTGGATATCTACTTGAAGGAAATTGTAGTGAGACACGGCGTTCTTGTTTCCATAGTATCAGATCAAGATCCAAGGTTTAATTCCCGATTTTGGAGAAGCTTCCAAAAATGTGTAGGCACCAGACTAAACATGAGTACCGCTTACCACCCCCAGACTGATGGGTAAAGTGAAAAGACTATTCAGACCCTAGAAGATATGCTGCGAGTGTGTGCCATCGATTTTAAAGGGAATTGGAATGACCACTTACCCCTAACTGAATTTGCCTACAATAATAGCTATCACGCTAGCATAGGAATGCCTTCGTATGAAGCTCTTTACGGAAGGAGATGCCGCTCTCCCCTATGCTGAGATGAGGTTGGAGAACACAAGATAATAGGACCCGAGTTGGTCCAACAAACCAGGGAAATGGTGGGACTCATCATGAAGAGACTGGTAGCAGCTCAAGACAGACAAAAGAAGTACGCCGACCTGACCAGGAAAGATAGAGAATATGAAGTAGGGGATTCAGTGCTGTTGAAGGTATCTCCATGGAAGAGAGTAATGAGGTTTGGAAAGAAAGGGAAGCTGAGTCCCAGATTCATAGGACCCTTTGAAATTTTGAGGAGAATAGGACCATTGGCTTATGAGCTCGCCTTACCTCCTAATCTGCAACAGGTGCACAATGTGTTCCACGTGTCAATGTTAAGAAAGTACCATGCAGATGCGCAAGATGTGATAGAATATGAGCAGGTAGATTTATAACCAGACCTGACCTACATTGAGCAGCCAGTAAGGATAATGGACCAAAAAAGAACAAGTGTTGAGGAACAAGACTGTGAAGCTGGTTAAAATCTTGTGGAGAAATCAAAATGTTGAAGAGTCAACATGGGAACTAGAAGACACAATGAGGAATAGATATCCCCACCTATTTTCTAATTGATTCCGGGATGGAATCCTTGTTAGAGGGGAAGACTGTAATAACTCAAATTTTGAGACTTTGTAAATACGTTTAATAAATAGTAACCCTGACATACGGGGAATTTTTTTTAGCCCACACTATGTTGTGCATGAGAAAATGAGTTTCGAAGTTGATATTATGATTATACGTACCAAATGAGTGTATGTAAACGCTATTAGTTTTCGAAGAGAACGAACTTTGAAAAACGACCATATTTACGAATCATTGAGGATTACGGGAATCACATTATAATTACGAATTTAAAACCCTACAAATTTATATCCAAGGATGATACTTCAAAAATATAAAGAATAAATACGAAAGGATTTACGCCGCGAACCGTTCACGAGAAATTATTACGAAAAGGTGTAAGCGACCGAACGAACGTGTAAACGATTAAATAAACGTATCGCACTAACTAACCATGGTATAAACGTAACCATGGTTACTTTATCAAATAGTAATCTAAGGTTGTAGGATGATCATCTAAGGCTAGAAAAAAGTAAAGCTAAAGACTAAACTACAAGCTTAGCTTGTAATCTAGAAAGGGCTAGCATGATTTGTCCAAGGATTTGCCAACATAAATCTATTCTAGGACATATACTAGATAATATACAATCAAATACAAGCATTATTCAAAGAAGCAACCAAGAAGCAAACACAAAAACCTCTCTCTCCCAAGAACATCACCATTCGGCCCTAGCAAGAAACAAAGGGAATTCAAATTCAAAACACCAAGCTCTAGACATGGAAAAATTCCCCCATTAATTCTCAAGCTTCATACATCCTAAACTAAGGTAAGATAAATTTTTAAGCTCATTTTATCAAGGTTTGATGGGTGAAATAAATTCAAGAAAGATGATAGTGAATAGTATTAATAGTAACTTTTCTTTGGTTTCTTGATTTTAGTGGTTGTTTTAGGTTCCAAAAACCCTACCAGCACTCCCAAGACTTCACCATCATCAAGAACACATTTAAGCTCTCAAGAAAGGTATAAATCTTTTACCCATCCTTACTTAAGATTTAAGTTCCAGAATCTTTCATAACATAGTTGTAAACCTAGTTTTGGTGAATGTATTGTTATAATCTTGATGTTTAGTTAAGTAGATTTAAGGTTGATGGTTGTTGCCTCAAGAACATGATGTTCTTGAGAGGAGTTAGTGTGGCGATGATGATATGATGATTGTTGGTAGCAGTATAAAGATTTAAGGCGTAAACGAAACTCGGATTGTAACCGTAATCTCGCTAAAATGAACAAAACGTAACATTAAGTTTCTGAAGAAAGTGAAGGGTTTTTAGCACATAAATGCAGCGAAAATGTAAATTTAAATATTAAAAAAACCGAAACCCTCCGCAAGATCCATGTAAAAAATATTATTTAATTCGTAGTTCAGTATGTTTATCTTAAGAAGCTTTACGTTAATGGAAAGATGGAGGTCTTTAATGGCGATCCAAAAATGATGAACGGAAATCCTTAGCAGCTGCTCCTCAAGTGTGAAGCACTCCACCGGTATCCACCAAGAAAACGATGAAATGAAGGAGGAGGAGATGGAGAGAATTAGGGTTTTGTAAATCTTTTTGGTTGAGGCAAAAATAGGGTCTATAATAGTATATTTATAGGTAAAATTTTCAGCTGAAAACTTTCCCATAAAATATTATTATTATTAACCCTTTATTATTCTCAGTAATAATTAAAACACCTTTTAATTATTAATCCTTTTTCTAAACACTTTAGAAATAATTCTCTCACTTGATTTAATTTCCAAAAATTAAATTCTTAATTAATAATATTAAGAACTTTTTCTTAATTAATTTATAATCAATTAAATCTCAATTAATCAATTATTAAATTTTGCCAATTAATTATTTATTTCATAAATAAATAATTATCAGCCATTATTAATTAATTTCTCCACCATTAAATCATTCTCTTTTATGTTGTGACCCTGTAGGTTCAATATTAAGCCGGTAGTAGAAATAAATAATAAAAAAACTATTTTATCATTATTTATATAAATTCTCTAATTCATTAAATATGATTAATTAATTAATCATATTTATTCTACATCGTGAGGGATACTTCTCAACATATCGCGACTATCCGGATAATACGAATTCACTGCTTAGAATACCAAGAACCTATTCAGTGAGTAGTTACCGTACAATTAATTCCTTCTACCCTGCAATGTCACGATTAAATACAAGGCATGGAACTTGGGTCAAGCCTATCTTATTTAATCACTTGCTTTCCCATTCACTATGCTTAGTTCTATTTAATGAAAATTAGAAACTCCTTTCTAATTTCATTCACTCTGGCCAGAGATTCCTGAACTAACATAAGTGGATCAGCATTGAACATTCTCTTCCTACACTGGAAGGGGTAGATCCTTTATTGATCATACACTATCTTCGTGTACAAATTCCTATACCCGGTAGAGCCCTTATAATTGTCCCTTGAGACTAAGAACTAAACCAAAGCATAGTTCAGTGTACACAAGATGACTATGATGACCTCAAGTCTAAGGATATTTGTACAACTATCACTATGTGAACAACTGCTGACACGTGAGTGAACTTCATCAGTTGTTCAGCTGTGTGAGTCATGTTCAGTGAACTTATTCTATAATAAACACCTACATACTAGCTATAGTGTCACCACACAAATGTCTATGAGAACAGACATTCTTCATAATGAAGCAAGCATAGTATGTACCGATCTTTGCGGATTATTAATTACCAGTTAGTAATCCTACGACCAGGAACTATTTAAGTTTAGAGTTATCATCTTTTAGGTCTCATTATTATGATCTCATCACAATCCATAAAAAGCTTTACTCTAAACTGTGGTATATCTTATTTAAATATTTAAATAGATAGAGCCCGCAATAAAAACAAAACAAGTCTTTTATTAATATCAATGAAATCAAAACAGATTACATAAAAGTTATTCCTAAATCCTCATACATGATTGGACTTAGGACATATCTCTTTCAATCTCCCACTTGTACTAAAGCCAATCACTCTGGTATCTAATACCCATCTTGTCTTTATGACGATCAAAGTGACTCTGAGAAAGTGGCTTTGTGAGTGGGTCTGCTACGTTGTTATGTGTGTCAACTCTCTCGATGTTGACATCTCCTCTATTTTCAACTCAGATTCACCACAAAAAACAAGAAAAATGTCATGAGTCATTTGCAAGTACTTAAGGATGTTTTTCACTGCTTTCCAGTGGTCTTCACCTGGATTGGACTGATATCTGCTCGTCACACTAATTGAATAAGCAACATCAGGCCTTGTACACAACATCGTGTACATGATAGATCCTATTGCTAAAGCATAAGGAATCTTACTCATATGCTCTCTTTCCTCAGGTGTCTTAGGATACATTTTTTCGGAAAGGGACACTCGATGGCTCATCGGTATGAGACCTCTTTTGGAGTTTTCCATGCTAAACCTTTTAAGCACTTTCTGGATGTATGTACCCTGGGTAAGACCTATCATTCTTCTAGATCTATCTCTATAGATCTTCATACCGAGAATGTAGTATGCTTCTCCCAAGTCCTTCATGGTGAAGTTCTTTGATTGTAGCATCGGTATATCATTTCCTATAAGAAGTATGTCATCCACATACAATACAAGAAATGTTACCGCGCTCCCACTAACCTTCTTGTAGACACATGGTTCATCTATGTTTTTGATAAAACCAAACTCTTTGATTGTCTCATCAAAACGGATGTTCCATCTACGAGAAGCTTGCCTTAAACCATATATGGTTCGCAGCAGCTTACACACTAGGTGTTCATTTCCCTTGGAAAGAAAACCCTCTTGTTGTGTCATATACACTTCCTCCTCAAGTTCCACATTGAGGAAGGCCATTTTCACGTCCATTTTACAGATCTCATAGTCGTAGTAAGCAGCAATCGCAAGCAAAATCCGAATTGATTTTAACAGGGCTATAGGCGAAAAAGTTTCATCAAAGTCAATCCCTTGCCTTTGTTTGAATCCTTTTGCCACGAGCCTGGCCTTATAGGTCTCCACCTGGCCATCTGCTCCAATCTTTCTTTTGTATACCCACTTGCACCCAATAGGCTTAACACCTTCAGGCGCCTCAATCAGAGTCCATACTTGGTTGGTATACATAGATTCCATTTTGGATTTCATGGCACCATGCCATTTCTCTGAGTCAACACTATTCATAGCCTCATTATAGGTCACAGGGTCGTCATCATCAATGATTGACAACTCATTGTCATTCTTAATGACAAGGCCATAATACCTCTCAGGTTGGCGAGACACTCTCCCTGTCCTACGAATGGGCTGTTCCACAGAAGGTTGTTCAGTCTGAACAGGTGTTCCCACTTGATCCATAGTAGTTTGTGCTTCTTGAACTTCATCAAGTTCAATTTCGCTCCCACTGTTTCCTTCAAGGATAAACTCCTTTTCCAAGAAGGTAGCATGTCTGGAGACAAACACCCGATGATCGGTGTAAAAGTAATACCCCAAAGTCTCTTTAGGATATCACACAAAATTACATTTTACGGATCGAGATTCCAGCTTATCTGGGTCAACTTTCTTAACATAAGCTGGACATCCCCAAATCTTAACAAGTTTAAGACTCGGTTTCCTTTCTTTTCATATCTCATATGGTGTTTGAGGAACAGATTTGGAAGGCGCCTTATTCAGTAAATATGCTGAGGTTTCCAATGCATAACCCCATAGGAATACTCGAAGATTCACATAGCTCATCATGGACCGAACCATGTCTAACAAAGTTCGATTTCTCCTTTCAGATACCCCATTTAACTGTGGAGTATATGGAGGAGTCCACTGGGAGACTATACCATTTTCTTTGAGATAATCTAGAAACTCTCCATTCAAGTATTCACCACCTCGATCTGATCGAAGAGTTATAATACTGTGTTTGGTTTGTTTCTCCACTTCATGTTTATATTCTTTGAACTTTTCAAAGGCTTCAGACTTGTGTTTCATTAAATACACATATCCGAATCTAGATCTATGATCTATGAAAGTAATGAAGTACGAAAATCCACCCATGGCTTGCGTAGAAATTGGTCCACATACATCTGTGTGTACCAATCCTAGCAAATCTGCAGCCCTCTCTCCATGTCCACTAAATGGAGATTTGGTCATTTTACCCAATAGACAAGACTCGCATGTAGGATATGATTCAAAATCAAAGGGGTCAAGTAACCCTTCCTTATGCAATGTCCGCAGTCTATTTTTACTAATATGACCTAGCCTACAGTGCCATAAATAGGTCATATTTTCATCATCTCGTTTTCTTTTATTAGTTTGTTCAATCTGAAGTAAATCATGCTCTACGTCACATACATACAGACCATTATTTAAAATGCCACGTCCAAAAAAAACATTATCTCTAAGGATAGAACATTCATTATTTTTAATAATAAATGAAAAACCATCCACATCCAACATAGGATCAAAAAGAATATTCCTCACAATAGAGGGAACGTAATAACAATTATTCAAAATAATAGTCTTGCCCGTAGGCATATGTAAAATAAATGATCATAAAGATATGGCCGCAACCCTTACTCCATTGCCCATACGTAGAATCACCTCATCTTTTTCAAGAGTCCTACTTCCCTTTAGTCCTTGCAACGAATTGCAAATATGAGAACCACAGGCGGTATCTAATACCCAAGTAGAAATTTGACCTAGTGACATATTAACTTCGATCATGAATATGCCTGAATCAGAAGTGGTAGTCTCGCTACCCTTCTTCTTCAATTCTGCAAGGTAAACCTTGCAGTTCCTCTTCCAGTGCCCCAACTTGTTACAGTGAAAACAAACAGCTAAATTAGGAACAGTCAACTTGTGAGCATCTAGTATGCTCCGGAGTGATAGTACAGAAGACATGACGAATATAGTAAATCTGTAAATGATAAACACATAACAACACTTAGCAAATATTCAATTTCATTTCAAAACACTATATGAATCGGGTCTTTATTCATAAGTGTCTCCCACTAGTTTATCTAATTTTTCAACCCCGTAAGTGAAAATTAAGCATTCATAATGCTAGTGGGAATAGGGATCCTACATTCCATCACACAACCTCGGCTGTGGCACGAAATGTTATGTGATGTTCAATAGGCATACAACTCTTGTCAATTACATCTTATGTTATTCCCTAATATAAGTTTAGCCTCTTGAATAATTGAATCACGGCTGTGGCACGACAAACTCAATATTCTAAGTCAAGTCTAACCCAACATTTCGTACAATTGAATCAGTCTCCAACGGCCCACGGCTATAGCACGTACCGACCTTTAGATTCTAATTCAATGTACACATCTATATGTAATAGACAAGTATTTCTTATTTCGAAATCAAAGCCCTCGGCTGTAGCACGAAACGACAATGATTTAAAAATAAGAACCATTTTCTACGATGTTGGAAGGCTATGACCGACACAAGCCCGTTATGTCATTGGCCAATTACTACTTGATATTATTTAATTTTAGAGGGATTATATTACATTACAATCATAATCATATTATAAAGAGATTCTTCCTTTTAAATTAAATATTTTAAATCAAAAATCGATAATCAGATGATTCCCAGATCGGGTGGAGCATTGTCAAGAGGCTTCACTTAATAACCCTTTCTTATAGATAGAAATCTGTTATTGACAGAATCATCCTTTCTCTCAATATTGAAAATTCATATTCAATTACGTGTTTCATAAACACTAGAATCTCATGATCGTATTCATAATATTTATTGTTAAGGCAAGAAACGATTCCTATTCTAGATTTTCTAGAGCACGCCTTATATTGATTTAAGTTCACCTAAATCTATCATCGCATGGTAAACATAGGCATATATCTCATATATAAAATTAAATAAACAAGTAAATGTAAAGTGCAATAAAGTAAATGTGTTTGGTTATGGCTCCATCCTATGTGATCTTTATCAAGCTCATGATAAAGATCAAGGTCAATCTAATATGGTGATGGAAATAAATACAACTACTTATTACATAAGTCTTCTTCTTTGTTTAGACTTCTTGTATGCCTCGTCTTCTTCTTTGTATCACCACCGTTGGATAGCCTTCTTGAGTCTTCAATTACATTACATGATTGAAAGTAAAACTAATCTAATGAACTTACAAGAATAACTCGAGTTACATTCGAGATTTATGATTACAAAGATTGACGACATGCAAGTCGTATTTAAAACCAAAACCAAAACCATTACACTAAGGTCGAAAGGCCATAACCATCCACCATGCTCATACAACACATAAAAGCATGTTAAAATACATAATCTGATCTTAACATATCATATTATCCATGATCTAATCATAAAAAGAAAATATGACAAAAATCAGAAAAATCAGAATCAAATCAGAAAAACAAGAATCACTGTTACAGGAAGTAAACGACGTCAAACGCCTTACAGACGAGTCGTTGTTAGCTTAAGCTATCAGTTTTGTTCAGACGCTCGTTTACTTATGGAATAGGGTATTCGTTTGCGTAAATCGGACACCAGACCCAGATTTCAGCAAATCTGCAGCAGCCAATTTAGAATCCGTATCTAATATGATTCTCATAATTAGAACAAACATAAATCATGTATATATCAGTATATATACAGATTACATAATCATCTTATGATTATACAACTCACATGAATATCATATATTCAAAACCATACATATATAAGCATATTATATCAACAACAAATCATGGCGAATCACGTACATGCTCATATATCGAAAACAGTTAAACACATAAACGAATTAAAAACTTTTCGCAAGTAGCTCTGATGCCATTGAAGGGTTTTTAGCACATAAACGCAGCGAAAACGTAAATTTAAATCTTAAAAAAACCGAAACACTCTGCAGGATCCATGCGAAAAATAATATTTAATTCGTAGTTCAATATGTTTACCTTAAGAAACTTTACGTTAATGGAAAGATGGAGGTCTTTAATGGCGATCCAAAAACGATGAAAGGAGATCCTTAGCAGCTGCTCCTGAAGTGTGTAGCACTCCACCGGTATCCACCAAGAAAACGATGTAATGAAGGAGGAGGAGATGGAGAGAATTAGGGTTTTGTAAATCTTTTTGGTTGAGGCAAAAATAGGGTCTATAATAGTATATTTATAGGCAAAATTTTCAGCTAAAAATTTTCCCATAAAATATTATTATTATTAACCCTTTATTATTCTCACTAATAATTAAAACACCTTTTAATTATTAATCCTTTTTCTAAACACTTTAGAAATAATTCTCTCACTTGATTTAATTTCCAAAAATTAAATTCTTAATTAATAATATTAAGAACTTTTTCTTAATTAATTTAAAATCAATTAAATCTCATTTAATCAATTATTAAATTTTGCCAATTAATTATTTATTTTATAAATAAATAATGATCAGCCATTATTAATTAATTTTTCCACCATTAAATCATTCTCTTTTATGGTGTGATCCTGTAGGTTCAATATTAAGCCGGTAGTAGAAATAAATAATAATAAAACTATTTTATCATTATTTATATAAATTCTCTAATTCATTAAATATGATTAATTAATTAATCATATTTATTCTACATCGTGAGGGATACTTCTCAGCATTTCGCGACTATCCGGATAATACGAATTCACTGCTTAGAATACCAAGAATCTATTCAGTGAGTAGTTACCGTACAATTAATTCCTTCTACCCTGCAATGTCACGATTAAATTCAAGGCATGAAACTTGTGTCAAGCCTATCTTATTTAATCACTTGCTTTCCCATTCACTATGCTTAGTTCTATTTAATGTAAATTAAAAACTCCTTTCTAATTTCATTCACTCTGGCCAGAGATTCCTGAACTAACATAAGTGGATCAGCATTGAACATTCTCTTCCTACACTGGAAGGGGTAGATCCTTTATTGATCATACACTATCTTCGTGTACAAATTTCTATACCCAGTAGAGCCCTTATAATTGTCCCTTGAGACTAAGAACTAAACCAAAGCATAGTTCATTGTACACAAGATGACTATGATGACCTCAAGTCTAAGGATACTTGTACAACTATCACTATGTGAACAACTGCTGACACGTGAATGAACTCCATCAGTTGTTCAGCTGTGTGAGTCATGTTCAGTGAACTTATTCTATAATAAGCACCTACGTACTAGCTATAGTGTCAGCACACAAATTTCTATGAGAACAGACATTCTTCATAATGAAGCAAGCATAGTATGTACCGATCTTTGCGGATTATTAATTACCAGTTAGTAATCCTACGACCAGGAACTATTTAAGTTTAGAGTTATCATCTTTTAGGTCTCATTATTATGATCTCATCACAATCCATAAAAATCTTTACTCTAAATTATGGTATATCTTATTTAAACATTTATATAGATAGAGCCCGCAATAAAAACAAAACAAGTCTTTTATTAATATCAATAAAATCAAAATAGATTACATAAAAGTTATTCCTAAATCCTCATACATGATTGGACTTAGGACATATCTCTTTCAGAAAGTCCTGAAAATCTGTAGTTTCTTGATAGAAAATTTTATAAGGATCGTTTAGGCACTTGAATCACTTGATTCCGATTTACGGATCAAAAGTTATGGCCGTTTTATTAAAAGTGATTTATGTGACAAAAACTGGTACGAATTACGAACTTTGAAAATAAAAAGGATCAACTTAAAAATATTCATAAATTATGAAATTTTTATAGAGGGTATTAAATATATTTCCTTAACTTCTATAAAAATTTCAAGTTAAAATAATCATTTTTCAATTTTATAAAAATATCAGAGCCGAGACCGCGTGATTAGAAAACCATAGAATCCATAAGCGGAGCCGACAATTAAAATGAAAACGAACTTAAGATACTTTGAAAAAAGAAGTGACTGTAATGTGAATAAGGACTAAAAGAAATGATACGGGTAATATAAGTTGAGGGGGTGCATAATAAGTAGCACATGAGTGCGAGTCGCCGTAAATTAGAACGGGACCTAACAAAATGATTTGTGTTGATGGTTATAGATTTCCGAGCGGAACCTAGAGCATCCTCCACCTCGAGATAACTAGGCAAGTTTACGAACCCAACTCCGTATACTGTTGTGTTGTGAAAGGATTGTTTTATTATAATTGCATAAATACCATGCTTGCCATGATACTTAGTAATTGAGTTTTCGCATAATGTAGCGATGTTGTACGATACGTATATGTCGTAAAATGTTTAACTCCGCCACGTGCGTAGCGTATAATTATAAGACCGAGAGTCAGTCAGGATTTTAAAATAAAAACCCGAGAATCATTCCGGTAATATTTATAGGACGATTAAAAGTCTATAGTAGTACGTTTTAAGGCACTCAACGTCCACTTATGAAATATTAAATACCTCGAACTTTTATTAAAACGGTTTCCAAAGATCGTATTCCTTCAACTATATTTTATCATTCGAATATTTATTAACTATTTATTTATTATGGGAGAAGTATTCTCCAATGATTATTTATTTCAAACCTGATTCAATATTAAAGATTATTAAATTACTCAAACATAAATAAGTTGAGGAATATTATTTCAATATTCTTTTAAAGTATAATTATTCGAGGTTTAATTATTTAATGATTAATATTTAATTATTAATTACTTATTAAATGATTTATTTATGATTTAAAAATCATAAAAAAACTGATTTAAAATACTTTCTGATTTTCGGAAAATCATTCCAATAACTTCAGATCGTCGGAGAATATTATCTCAACTTATTTTTAATATTTTGAATATAGTTTCAAAAAAAACTCCCACTTATTTACTTATCTGTTGAAAACGGTCAAGTCACATCCTTAGTACTTCCTCCTAAAACTTTCGGAAGTACATATATATATATATGAGGTAAAGTTGTGCCTATCAACAAGCAAAACGCTTGGGGAACTTCGATATAGTTTGATGATTCCAAGTATATGATAGGATTCTTAAAAGGACAAGGAGGGGTGGAGATCCAGTACTTCGTGGACTGGGGAGACTGCCATATTTATTTTCCGTATGAGAAGGTACCATGTGTACTGATGGACATACGAAGTATGCAAAATATACCCGGGTGGAATGGGAAGCATATAAAGCCCGAATGCGGCTTGGGTGACAACCAGGATGTTAGGAAGTCATCCCTCTACATGTAGAAAAGGTTACTATTACCGTTATTAGACCAATCATCGTATCTCGGGAGCTCCAGTGAATGTCCTAAATTCTTCCAATTGGAATTGTGATGCAATACCGTAACCCAAGCTTAGGTGCTAGGTTTACCAGTAAGGTATTCACAGGATAATAAATCCATTAAAGAATTGTTTTCAAAGGAAGGTGTGTATCACCAAGGAAAACTATTTTTGAATAAAACGTAATTATCATATATGACATTTTTACTTGAGTTTATCATACAGTCATTTCATACTGTAAATTATTATGCTGGGCATTATAGCTCACACTTGTTTTCTTAAATTGACACAACACAATAGTGAATCAAGATGCCTATCATGAGACTCACAGCCAGGAAATGGGTAGGAAAGGGCCAACCATTCCGTAGGATGTTTGGTGTTGTACCACAGGTAGACCGAATAAGTTGGATTGGTTTTCAGTTGTTTTTAGTCCGGCTTATTTACAAGTATGACTTATGTAAGATAATGAATAAGAAATAAATATTTGGCCGACAAACTAGCCTTACTTAAAGGTTATTTCCCCGGTAAGACTTAATTACTTTTGGGTTGTAATAATTATCACTTTGTGGATTGATTTACTCTAGTAATGAGTGGTTCGTTTCCAGGACAATAACCTATAAGTGTGTGTGTGATAAGTGTGGGGTCGTGAAAGTGTGAGTATTTATATATTCTGATGCGAGGTATGTGGTATATAGTATTCAAGATGGTGTGGCCTCTTAGATCATTGACCCCGGATTTTGGGGCGCCACACTACCCATGATCTAGAGTTAGCGGCCATATTGTTTGCCCTGAAAATTTGGAGGCACTACCTGTAAGGGAAAAGTGTGAGATTTACATAGATCATAAAAGCCTCAAATATATTTTGACCAAGAAGGAATTGAACATGAGACAGATGAGATGGATAAAACTGATTAAGGACTATAATTTTGAAATTATGTACCACCCGGGTAAAGCCAATATGGTGACTGACACCCACAGTAGGAAAGAGAGACTTAAAATGATAATGACATCTGAGGAGTTGGTTAAGGAATATGAAAAGATGGAGATCGAAGTGAGGATAACCGGTAATGGATCTGAAGGACTATTTGAAATCAAGTTAATACCAGAACTAGATGAGAAAATACGAATATGTCAGAGAAGAAAATGAATGAGGAAAAGGAGACGTTGACCGGTGAAGAGGTTAGATGCGAGAAAGATGATAGAGGGATCATGAGTTCTGCATCCCGAATTTGGGTTCCGAATGTGCAAGAACTGAAGGACGAGCTGTTGCACGAAGGATACAGCTCCAGGTATTCCATCCACCCCGGAAGTGCGAAGATGTATCGCGAACTGAAGGAATATTATTGGTGGCCTAACATGAAGAGAGATGTAGCAGAGTGGGTCAGTAAGTGCTTGATTTGTCAGAGGGTAAAAGTTGAACATCAGCGACCGAGTGGACTATTACGGCCCTTGGAAATTCCGGAATGGAAATGGGAGCATACAGCCACGAATTTTCTGACAGGCCTACCAAGGACTAAAACCAATCACGATTCCATATGGGTCATCATAGATAGACTGACCAAGTCCATGCACTTCCTGCCAATTAACGAAAGATATAGAGTAGACAAGCTAGTGGATATTTTACCTGAAAGAGAACGTATTAAGGCACGGAGTTTTCGTTGTTATAGTATTATATAGGGATCCAAGGATTAAATCCCGATTTTGGAGAAGTTTTCAAGAATACGTAGGCACCAGACAGAACATGAGTATAGCTTACCACCCCCAAACGGACGGGAAAAGTGAAAGGACCATCCAGACTATAGAAGAAATGATAAGGGTCTGTGTCATTGATTTTAAAGGAAGTTGGAATGACCACTTACCCCCGATTGAATTTTCCTACAACAATAGGTATCACGCTAGCATAGGAATTTTCCCGTATGAAGCTCTATATGGAAGAAGATGTCGTTCTCCCTTATGTTGGGATAAAGTTGGAGAACACAAGATTTTAGGGCCCGAGTTGGTCCAGTAGAACTAAGAAATGGTGGGACTCATCAGGAAGAGGCTGGTAGTGGCTCAAGATAGATAGAAGAAGTATACCGACCAGACCAGGAAAGATATGGAGTATGAAGTGGGAGATTCAGTGTTGTTAAAAGTATCTTCGTGGAAAGGAGTGATGAGATTCGGAAAGAAAGGAAAAGTAAGTCCCGGATTCATTCGACCCTTTGAGATCCTGAGAAGGATAGGACCTCTAGCTTACGAGCTCGCCTTGCCTCCTAACTTGAAATAAGTGCACAATGTGTTCCTTATGTCAATGCTAAGGAAATACCATACTGATGCGCGACACGTGATAGAATATGAACAGGTTGACTTACAACCGCACATGACCTACATTGAGTGATGGACCAGAAGGAATAAATGTTGAGGAACAAGACTGTCAAGTTGGTCAAAATCTTGTGGAGAAACCAGAATGTCAAAGAGTTAACTTGGGAACTAGAGGACGCGATAAAGGAAAGATATCCCCACCTATTTTCTATTTGATTCCAGGACGAAATCCTTTTTAGAGGGGAAGACTGTAATAACCCAAATTTTTGGGACTTTGTAAAATATTCGATGAATAGTAACCCTGAGGATCGGGGAAAACTTTTTATCCCACACTATGTTATGCAAGGAAAATTTAGTTTTTGAGTCGGTATTGTGATTATACGTACCAAATGACCATCAAGGAATACGAGAATCACATTAGAATCACGAACCTTGAATTCCAAGTACAAGATTTCAAAGCATAAAGGACTTATATGAAAAGGATTTACCCCACAAATCGCTTATGAAGATTTATCACGACAACGAATAAGCGACCAAGTGAATACTATTGGGAATATATTGTAGGCTTGATGATAACTCTACAAAACACTAAGCTAAATGATTTTGTAACCATCAAAGTGATGGAGTAGCTTATGTTTAAATAAGTTTGTAGCACATTTCTGTACACTATAATATCTTAGAATTTTAGAAGTTGTTAGAAATTCCAAGTCATGTTGACTACTAGCAAGATATGCAGAATCGGCTTGCAAATTGTAAATAGATGATGCATTGTAATTCTGCATAAGTGAAATAGTATCAAGTGCTAAGGAAACACTATCATGGATAATCTACAAAGCCCTCAACGGATAACTTAAACCATCTTCAACGGATAATTCATAACAGACTCAACGGATAATGTTGAAGTCTAAAAGAATAATCAGATATAAATAATAGTTGAAAGCGACTTGACAGTCACATGGGTTGATTGTACACAAATGGAATGTGGCAGCCTATAACTAGGATTATAAAGAAAAAGAAGCATTTCCATTTTCATGCAAGACAGGGATGCTCAAAGATGTTATATCTATCTGGATTGCATGGGACAGAGAAATGAAGCAACACGTGATTAGACCTAGATAATAGATGTATGCTTTATCTTATCACGTATGTAAATTGGTGATATATAAACCAAGAGTAGCAAGAGTTATTAAGTATCGATTAATAGAGAAAGCAAGAAAGAATAAGAGAGCATTTATAAGCTGAATCTTTTAGCACTCTCAAATTCAAGTTTGTAAAACTCTTGTAAGTAGTTGTGTACATTTTGCATCACAGAGATCTTCTACATTTATATATATCTCTAGTGGAAATAACAACCAGAAAGTTTTTAAACATCCTTGTTTATTTACTTTATGTTTGAATACTTGAATATTTCTTATCCGCACTTAGCATATCCATACACAGTTAAATTGATATTTGTAAGGAGTTCTTAAAATCGAAAAAAACCAAGAATTACATTCAACCCCTTTTATGTAATTCTAGTTGTTAGATTGTTTAGGAATAACAATTGGTATTAGAGAAAGCTCCTGACACACTAAGAGTTTAAAGATCAAAGCAACAAACAACATGAGTAGGAAGGATGTTGGAGTGGAGATTCCTTTCTTGGATAAAGACAATTATTACCACTGGAAGGTGAAAATGCACCTTCATCTTCTCTCTCAAGATGAAAGATATGTTGATTGCATTGAGAAAGGCCCTCATGTTCCTAGAAGAGCTACTACAGATACTGAAGGAGCTATAGGTAATGAGAAAAGTATTTCAAAGCCACAATCAGAATGGACAAATGAAGACATTGATGTTAGGTCACACACACACTGTAGAGGGGGTGAATACAGTGTATAGTACAATCAAATCGAACTTTAATAACTCAAGTAACAGAAAACAAACTTTATTGAAATAATAAACTCTATTACAGTATGGAACTGTTCTCTCTCAGTGATGAACAAATATCACGAGAGCTGCTAGGGTTACAAAGAATAATATTCTCGATTGTGATAACACTTATAGTGTAAACCCTATGTCTGTGTTTATATACTATACAGTTACAAGATAATCTCTAATTGATATGGAATATAATTCTGCTTCCTAAAATATATCAATCAGATATCTTTTCTTCCAAGTATTCTATTCTTCATAGAATTCTTTCTTCATGCATATCTCTTCTTATGTTTGTCTCGATCTTCTATCCTTTAACCAGCTGATTTCCTTATCTGAACGTCCTTCAGTACTTAAGTTCTGATATCCATCTTCTGATGACTATCTCCTGATAATATAAGTACTGATATCCTTAAGTCCTGACTTCCAGTAAGTACTGATTTATCCTATTTAAGTAAGATCTGAAAACTAAACATAAATCACATTAGCCATGACATTATCAAATATATCTAACAATCTCCCCCAACTTGTAAATTAGCATAATATACAAGTTTAACAGATATTTGATGATGTCAAAAACATTAAGTACAAATGCATGAGAATTTGACTAGATAACTACAACTTACAGTCCTTAAAGCTTTACCAATCTTTAACTTCTGATAACAACTTCTGTCTGTATTCATATTAGAATTTAAGCAGTTGTAGATCTTGACTTGGCTTCATCTTCTGATCTCTCTGATATCAGGAGTTGTTCTGAGATAGTTCTTCAACAAACATCTCTCAGCATATCTGAGTTCATCAATTATCCTCCTTTTAGCATCTTTAAGTTCTGCAGTATCTTCACCAATTTGAAAGATTGCAGCCCTGAGATCATTAATTCTAGCTTTTCTTATATCCTGATCCAGTCTGATCAAATATGCCTTATCAGACTCAAGATAGAATTCCACAGCCCTGTAACCCAGAAAGGTAGTTATAATCTTGGCAGTGTTGGGTTTCATTTCAACTATATCACCCTTGTGATCTCTGTACTTTGGAAGATATGTGTTGTCAGACTTAACAGAATAAAGCCTTTTCTGTCTCTGAATCTGATTCTTCAAATAGTTTGCAGCACTTTCTGTTATTCTGTCATTCACTTGAAGTAAGAATAATACATGCTCCAGTTCTTCAAAATACTTCAGTGGAATGGCATTTTCCCTTATATGATAAACCCTACCATCTGTCATGAAGTACAACAAGATGTGTTCTTTTAAGTAGGTATGGTAAACCATTTGTACAGATTCCAGTTGATTCAATCTCTCAGGAGTTGCTCCAATACCTGGTTCACTTAAGGAAGTTGGATCATTGGTAGTGTTCTGTATTCTTCTTTCATCAACACTTCCCAGTCCAGTTTTATCTCTTGCTTCCTTTCCAGTAACCACTTTTGCTTCAAAACCACTTGCAGCAGTCTTCAAAGATTGAGTCTGTTTGGCTTTAGTAAATACTAGTAGGAGTTTCTTTGAAGGTTTAACATGAGCAATGTCAAAGGTTTCCTTTGATTTATCTTCTGATATCAATTTAACTTGAGCTATGTCAGAGGTTACTTGCTTCTTCAAAATATCAGAACTAACTATCTCTTGACTCTGAACAACTTGAGCCATGTCAGAGGTTGTCTTAGAAACTTTTCTTGAAGTCAGAGCAAGATCATCATCTTCATCAGTAATTTCTTCATTCACAGGAGGCACATAAACCTTGATAGGTTCATCAACTTTTTCTTTGCCCTTGGACCTTGGATCTATCTGCAGTTGTGATTTAGCCATGGTTGCTTCAGGATTTGTCCTTTCTTTTATCACAATGCCTTTGAGTTTTGGAAGTTTCTTTTTACCAGAAGCTTCAGATTTAGATTTGACTTTTTCTGATTTAAGTCTGGCTTCTTCTTCCATTAGACTCTCCAAGTCCATTCCTGGATTTTCCTGAAGAAATAACTGTCTTGACATTTCTTCATCAAGATCTAAAAGTTCATCAGAACTTATCCTTTTACCAGTAGCAGAAGTAATTCTTTTTCTAGCATCAGAACTTGTCCTGTGACTTGTGATTTCAGCTTTTCTTGATGAGAAACCTCTACCTTGACTATGACCTCCACCCATTCCAGAGTTTCCTTGGTCATCTTTTTCATCATCCTTCCCCTTCAGTATCTTATCAGTTTTGTATTTGGACTTAATTACTTTCTCCCCCATTTTGGCATCAGCAGGTAAGAGAAGAGAGACAAGCAATTCCACTGAGGCTTGGATTTCATTAAGTTGAGATTGCTGAGAAGCTTGATTTTTCAAAATTTCATCAATCTGAGATTGTTGTTTCTCTTGAGTCTTCTCAATATAAGCAACTCTGTCAAAGGTAGGTTGGAAGAATTTTTTCTTATCAAGTTTCTGAACTTGTTCTTGCTTGATTAATTCTTCCTGAATTTTATGTAAATCTGCATGAGTAGTTGAATGGAGACCTTGTAGATGTTTAGTACTCAATGCAGTGACTCAAAAATGTGTTTTGAAATCATCAGTAATTAACATTTCATCAGCTTTTTTCAAGTGCTCAGCAAGATGCTTTGCAGATGGAACACAGGTAACTGAGTTTCATTCCTTAGTCCACTCCTGTCCTGCAGGAGTTTCACTCCAAGGCATTGGTGCTTCACTTGTAACAAACTTCTTAACTAATTCACGTTTAGGAACAGTTTGTTGAGGTGCATGTCCTGAAGGACCTGCTTCATCAACATCTGCATTTGGAGCAGCATCACTAGTATCATCAGCATTTGCAGCATCAGAACTTACAGAATCAGCTTTTTCTGATAAAACAACAGTATGAGAAGCAATTGAGGCTTCAGCATCATCCTCTAAGTGCTGATCTGATTCCAAGTTCTGATCAACAATGATATTCTGATGCTCACCTATATTCTGATCATCACCATCTAAATGCAGAGAAGGTGTAGTTGATAATTCTGGAGTTTGAGTAGCATCAGTAACATGTGTTGTTGATGGATTAATTGATGTTGGAGCTTCTAAGTAAAGTACCTCAGGCACAACCAGGTTCTGGATATCAATTTCAGCACTTATGCCTGGATCAACAGAAGATACAGACTTTTGAACATGAGACACAGATGGTGTTTTGGCCTTTTCTGTAGCAGCTTCCTGAGTTGGAGTTAATGGAGAAGCAGTGGCTTTAGCAGATTCTGGTTCTTGTGAGATCAAAGATTCCTGATCTCCTTCCTTAGTTGCTGCTTCCTCATCATCTGAAACTGGCCTTTTAGCTCTCTGTTTCTTGTATCTCTTTGAAGGTGGGGATTCCTTGGGAGGTTCAACAGAAGTCATTCTTCTAAGCCTTTTGAGAAGCTTAGATCCCCCAATTCCAGAATCCTTCTGAGAAGGAACTTTCTCAGCTTCTTTAACAACAGGTTCTGAAGTAGAAACCTGTTCCTCACTATCAGACTCATCTCTCAAAACAATCCTCCTTCTCTTCTGAGGTGTTTGAGGAACAGTCTTTGTCCTCTTAGGCTTGGAAGATGAAGGCTTCACAGTAGGTGCTAAGGATGAAGGTTAAGCTGTCTGTGAAGTTGTGAGATAAGATTTGAGATATGTTATGAGGGAGGGTTGAGGTATAGATGTATGAGTGGTATGTTCTGATGGTTGCTGTGGTGTTTGGGAGGTGGTGGTAGGTTAGACATCAGGATAAACAGATTTATAGGTTTCAGGATCAGCATTTACCAAGATCTGTTTTACAGACTGAGGAATCTATAAAGGTCTAACCACCGTTTTCTTAAGATCAGCATTTACCAAGTCATTAAAGGCTCGTTTTATAATTTTAAAGGGTGGATATAAAGAACTGGCTAGTTGTGGGGCATTAGCACAGCAAAATGTATATATAAGCTGACAGAATCTAGCAAAGTAAACTACATTCCTATCCTCTGTCATCCTATCCCCAATAAAACCTATCACAGCATTTGCAAAATCAAAATGAGTTTGGTTAATGATAGCATACCCGATGTGCTGACTCATTATAGGGATGGCATCAAAGTTGGAACACTTATTCCCAAAAGCTTTAGTGATACAGTCGAAGAAGAAGCTCCATTCCTTTCTGATATGAGCCCGTTTCAACTGTCCAAGCTTAGCCAAACTCTTTTCATACCCCAAACTGTCCAGTAACGCTTGTAGAGCTGATTCCTCCGGTGTTGAAAAAGTACATCCTTCTGGTAAATGTAGGGCCTTGCGAATTGTACAGGAGTTACCACATGTGTAGAATCATCCACTTCGAAAACAATACTGGGAGTACCATTTGTACCACCATTATCAAAGTGCCCAGTCCGCCAAAACATCAGAACTTGTTGGCTCGAAAAGACTGAAGGTTGGGTCAATGCATACCCAATTTCACTGTGTGCAAGAAGATCTTGCACACAGTGCAATTCAGACGGAGCTTCAGCATGATCAAGAATTGCAGCATAGTTATTTGGAACGAACTTAGCTCCATCAATGATCAAATCCTTAGGTGCCATGAGAAAAATCGAAAATTAAGAGTTGCCTGTTAGGTGTTTGAGAAAATGTCTGTTGAAAAACCAACGTCAGGAGATGAAAGAGATAGTAAAAGCAAAGAAAGAGAGATAAGGTGTAAAAGCAAATAAAAGATTGGAAAATCTTCTCTCTGTCTTAGTTATACTTGTAAAAAAATATAATCGTTGGACACCTGTCAGACATGCAGTAATAATGAATAGTTAATGGGCACGGGAAAATAGTAATCATTACTTACCCACTTGCAGTTTTTCAAGGAAAAACCGTTCCACTTACCCAGTAATTCCATTAATCGAGGTAAATCAATTTTAATTCAAAATTGAAATTGTTCCCTCTTATTCAATTATTTTTCACTGCAACACCAATATTCTGAGAAGAAATTCAAGTATGACCAAAATTAAATCAAGTAAATAAGTACTGATATTGTAAGATCAGAACTTAATTTAAATTAAAATGAAAATGGTCATCAGAATATGGATATATCAGGATTTATCAGTGCATTTAAATTACAAACATCTCAGAGACAAAAACTTGCAAAAAGTAGAAATTCCATTAATATATTAAGAGAATACATTCATGAAATTTAAATTACATCAGAACTTTACAAGATTGTCCTAAGCTTCTAAACCTAACATCAACAGCCTTAGTCCTAGCTCAAGAAGCAGGGCAAGGCTGACGATGAAGAAAAACAGGAAGAAGAAAATAAATTATTTCTTCTTCCTACTCTCTACAAAAAGAATAGCGAGTCTGATGATTCGCTCTTGCTGGCAGAGAGCTTCCAGCCTTTCCTCCTCCAATCGCTCCAGATGGCAATGGTAGTCTAGGTAAAAGAACAGGAGGTGGGTGAGAACCTCCTGGGGAACCGAGTCCCAAATCTCATCAGGAATGGCAGTGACATGCCATTCCTGCTGCCAGGCTTCACAGCTTAACTCCATGTTGAAGGTCTCATAGTTTAAAAACATATTGTAGTTAACCATGATGTTGTGTATATGAGGGAAAAAAGAGTAAGTATTTGAGGAAAGAATTGATGTATAGGCTGATGTGAAGTGTTCGTTTATATAGGCAAGAGAATGCCAGGAGATGCAAGGAAATTTAATGCTGACAGGTAGAATTAATTCTACCTCGTCTCCCTAAACTTGGAAGAAGAAAAACAGTCATTGGAAAGGTAAAACAGGGTTTAATGCGCACAAGAAACAAGTAAGAATTACTGTGCATGTACGTGGACCACTATCCCTAAATATATTGACTGTTTATATTCCGTCCAAACATATTCTGATTTAAAATGAGACTGTTTTTAGATTTTATCCACAAATAAGTCAAGTAAAGGATCAAAATTTAATATCAGAACTTAGACTTATATCAGAACTTAACAGCTATCAGAACATGATTTCTTAACTCGAAAAATGAATGCCTATCTTTGTAATTTTTCACACAAATTCTGATATAGATTCTTCAGAACTTAATAATCAGAACGTTCAATAGAACTTTTCCTCAGAATTTATGCAATGTGACACGTAAACTTTTCATCTAAAATAACATAGATCACCACAGTAATTTTCATTATTCATATGGAGTGTTTAGTGTGTGCATTAAGCTAAATATCAGACAAAGAGTAAAGTCTGATTCACTTCAGTACATCTTAGAAATAAGGCATAACTAAAACTTTACTAAAAACCTGTCAGTATTCTGAAGCCTACTATTGAATGAGTTCATGCTTGAGTCCACCTCAACTATTTTGTGCTAATTTTGTGCATCTTTTTAAATTCCATTGTACAGTGGCTTCTCAGTGTAAGTGAGTCACGACTGCTTATCAGAATTTATGCTATTATCAGAGTATTTCTCCAGTAATCATAGAGTGTGAAAAGTCACCAAGAAAATAATTTACTTTTCTGATGCATATTTACTTAATACCAGCAATGCACTTGGGTTGTCCCATCCACATTTTTACTCTAGACCTCAAAGGAGTACCTGATTTTTATTCCTTGATACTTTTTCTTTTTCTTTTGATAAGTGAGGTTTATCAGCACTTAGTACATTCAACAGATTTACTAGCATCAGAACTTAACAGATGAGAAGCATTATTCTAGTTTGTGACTTAGTAATAAGATAGACAAAGTAAACTCAACTAAGCTCAATATCAGAATTTGCTTGTGTCAATAGATTTCCATAACAATAATTACTTCTAACATGGGATTTCTAGTTTATTGAAGACTACTAGGTCAGCATCTAGCACATGTATCCTCATAGGATAGAATAGTTACACAAACAGACATATCACTATCAGAGTGTAGAAAGTCACATCAGACAACATTCAGTACTTAAGCAATTTTCAATTAAGCACAGAATACACAAAGAGAGTAATTTCTGTAAATACTAATCATAAAGTCTGATACATCAGAACAAAACTAAACATATTTAGAGAAAGAACCTGAAACCATTCCAAGTTCATTTACCAATCTTGTAAAAGTAGCTTCACACAGTGGTTTTGTGAAGATATCTACTAGTTGTTGACCTGTTGGAACAAAGTGCAATTCCACTGTACCTTCATCCACATGTTCCCTTATGAAGTGGTACCTGATGCTGATGTGCTTTGTCATTCAGTATTGAACTGGATTACCTGTCATAGCAATAGCACTTTGATTATCACAGTAAATAGGGATTTTAAAATATGTTAACCCATAATCCAGTAACTGATTCTTCATCCAAAGAATCTGTGCACAACAGCTTCCTGCAGTAATGTACTCTGCTTCTGCAGTTGATGTGGAAATTGACTTTTGTTTCTTGCTAAACCAAGAAACCAATCCGCCTCCAAGAAATTGGCAGCTTCTACTTGTGCTTTTCCTGTCAATTTTACAACCTGCAAAATCTGCATATGAGTAACCTATTAGTTTAAAATATGATTCTCTGGGATACCACAATCCCAGATCAGCTGTTCATTTAAGATACTTAAAAATTCTTTTCACAGCTGTTAAGTGAGGTTCTCTTGGATCTGCTTGAAATCTTGCACAAAGACAGGTAGCATACATGATATCAGGTCTACTAGCAGTTAGATAGAGTAGAGAGCCAATCATACCTTTGTAATCAGTAATATCTACTGATTTACCAGTATCCTTGTCCAGTTTTGTTGCAGTGGCCATGGGGTGGATGCACTTGAACAATCTTGCATTCCAAATTTCTTCAGCAAGTTTCTGGTGTACTTAGTTTGACAAATAAAAGTGTCTTCTTCATTCTGCTTGACTTGAAGGCCCAGAAAATAGCTAAGTTCCCCCATCATACTCATCTGATACCTTGACTGCATCAGTTTGGCAAACTTCTTGCAAAGTCTGTCATTTGTAGAACCAAAAATGATATCATCAACATATATCTGGACCAGAAGTAAGTCATTTCCATGGTTGAGGTAGAACAGTGTTTTGTCTATAGTTCCTCTGTTAAATCCACTTTCCAGAAGAAACTGAGCTAGAGTCTCATACCATGCTCTTGGAGCTTGCTTAAGTCCATAAAGTGCTTTATCAAGCCTGTAGACATAATCTGGATATTTGGAATCTACAAAGCCTGGAGGTTGTTCAACATATACTTCTTCCTCCAATTTTCCATTGAGAAAATCACTTTTTACATCCATTTGAAGGACAGTGAACTTTTTGTGAGCAGCATAAACCAAAAATATCCTTATGGCTTCCAATCTAGCAACTGGTGCAAATGTTTCATCATAATCAATTCCCTCCTGTTGAGAATATCCTTTTGCAACCAGCCTTGCCTTATTCCTTATAATTATGCCATCACTATCAGTTTTGTTTCTGAATACCCATTTTGTACCAACAACAGATCTGTTCTTTGGTCTTGGCACTAGGGTCCAGACTTTGTTTCTTTCAAATTCATTTAACTCTTCCTGCATTGCTTGCACCCAATCAGCATCTTGAAGAGCTTCTTCCACTTTCTTTGGCTCAGTCTGAGAAAGAAAAGAATTGTAAAGACATTCACTTGAAGTAGTTGTTCTAGTTCTGACACCTGCATCGGGATTTCCAATTATCAAATCAGGTGTATGTGATTTAGTCCACTTCCTTGCAGATGGAAGGTTTTCTCTAGAACTGGATGCTCCCTCATGATCCATGCTGTCTTCATTAACATTTTCTGATGCTCCCCCTGAAACTATGCTCTCTGAGTTGGATTCTTCAGAATTTAGATTTTTAGAACTATCAGAACTTGGCTTATCAGAACTTGACGAATCAGAACTTGAAGAGCCAGATGTATGTTCTGATGCTTCTTGAGATGTGGTTAGATCTTGAGTATGCTCCCCCTGAATAGGTGCATCTTCCTTTGGCGTAGTCACCACAGTTTCAATAACATCAGAGTTTAATCCATCAGAGTTTGCAGTATCAGGACTTAGATTGTCAGGATTATCAGTATCAGAATTTGAGTCTTCATTTTCAAATCTCAGCTGATCGTGATCAATAAAATCTTCAAGTCCAGTAATCTTCTTAATATTAAAAAAGACATTGATAGATTCCATGACCACTCTTGTTCTCAAGTTATAGACTCTGAAGGCTTTTGTGGAAAGTGGATATCCAACAAAGATCCCTTCATCAGCTTTTAGATCAAACTTGGATAGCTGTTCAGGATGAGTCTTAAGAATAAAACACTTGCATCCAAATACATGAAAATACTTCAGATTTGGCTTCTTTTTCTTCACCATCTCATATGGTGTCTTTCCTTGCTTATTGATGAGTGTTGCATTCTGAGTAAAACAAGCAGTCTGCACAGCTTCAGCCCAGAAATAGGTTGTAAGCTTTGCTTCATCAAGCATTGTACGTGCAGCTTCAATGAGAGTTCTATTCTTCCTTTCAACAACTCCATTTTGCTGTGGAGTTCCAGGAGCAGAAAATTCCTGTTTGATTCCATGGTTTTTGCAGAATTCTTCCATTATCAAATTCTTGAACTCAGTACCATTATCACTCTTTATTATTTTCACAGAATCTTTGACCAATTTATCCAGTTGCCTGACATGATCAATCAAGATAGATGATGTTTCACTTTTTGTGTGCAAGAAATACACCCATGTGTATCTGGTGAACTCATCCACTATGACCATAGCATATTTCTTCTTTGCAATAGACATGACATTTACTGGACCAAATAGATCAACATGTAGTAGGTGATAAGGCTCAAGAATTGATGATTCAGTCTTACTCTTGAATGAAGATTTTCTTTGTTTGGCCTTCTGACAAGAATCACAAAGGCCATCAGGAGCAAATACTGACTTTGGCAGTCCTCTCACAAGATCTTTCTTGACCAACTCATTTATATTGTTGAAGTTTAAATGAGAGAGTTTCTTGTGCCAATTCCAGCTTTCTTCAATTGATGCTCTACTCATCAGACAGATTGCAGAACCATCAGTACTTGTTGAAAGCTTGGCTTCATAGATGTTACCACGTCTGTATCCTTTCAGAACAACTTTGCCTGTAGATTTGCTTACAACTTCACAGGGTTCTTCAAAGAAATCCACATGATAACCTCTGTCACAGATTTGACTAACACTCAGCAGATTGTGTTTAAGTCCTGAGACCAGAGCTACTTCTTTAATGATGACATTCCCAAGATTGATATTGTCATATCCCAATGTTTTTCCAATGTTGCCATCTCCATAAGAAATACTTGGGCCAGCTTTCTCCACAAAGTCTGATAGCAGGGCTTTATTTCCAGTCATATGTCCTGAACATCCACTGTCCAGAACTAGGATGTTTTTCCTGTTGTCCTGCAATCACAAAGACCACTAATGATTAGTTTTAAGGACCCAGACATGCTTGGATCCTTTGGCCTTATTAAGTCTGTTAGCCTTTGTAGCGGATTTAGCATCAGAGTTTATGTTAACATTTTTCTTATCAGAATTTACACTATCAGACTTTGAATCAGAACTTACACTAAAAGGAACAATGGAAACTTTCTTTAAAGAAGGTTTTATTTGATAATAATCATAGTACAAACTATGATATTCCTTACAAGTATAAATGGAATGCCATAAACTACCACAATGAAAACAAGGATTTTGTGGCTTATATCTAACAGACTGACTCTTATCTCCTGACTTTGAAGGTAAGGAGTTTATGTTCTTATTCTTCCTGCAAAAAGAAGCCAGATGGTTAGAACTTCCACAGTTATGACACGTTTTCCTAGGAGCTTCAGGAACAGGCTTATAATCATTGTTTTTATTCAAACCTTCCTTTCCATTCCTATTTTTCCTAGGTGATTTTACCTTGTTTGCATTCTTAAAATCTTTCAGCTTATGCTTAAGCTGTTTACTTGTCATTAAGCCTATGTTTACTTCAGTTGTCTTTTCCTATTTTAGTTTGTCAGAAGTTACTTCCTTTTTAACTTCTGATTTCTCATTTTTAGACTTTACAGCTACAAACTTAACAGGTTTTATCTTTGGCTTTTGTTTAACAACTACAGGCTTAATATCTACAGTTCCTTTATCATTCTTATTCTGAGTTGTTCTGCCAGAGTTAGTCTAAGTCCTGATAACCTCTCTTTCCTTTTCTAACTCAGCTTTTAGAGATTCATTCATTTTTAGCACTTCATCCCTAACATAAAAAGCATCATCTCTATCTTTCCGAGTTTGATGAAACATAACTAACTCTTTTTCTAAGAAATCATTTCTTTTCTTAAAAGCCAAGTTTTCAGAAGTTAATCTTTCACATGTTAAAGTTTGATCTCTATAACTTATAAACATGGTTTTAAGATATTTTCTCAAGTCATTAATATCATCAGTATGAAAAGCATAAGTAGTTTGAGGTACCTTTGATTCAGCAGTTTCAGAACTGCTTTCAGCACTTGCTTTATTAGCATTTGCCATCAAGGCATAATTCTCCTCACTTTCAGAATCTGAGGTGTCTGTCCAGCTTTTCTTCTTTGTGATAAGAGCCCTGCCTTTGTCACTTTTCACTTTCTTGCAATCAGGAGATATGTGGCCTTTCTCACCACAGTTGTAGCATTTGACATTTGTATAATCTCCTCTGTCAGACTTTCCTCCTCTGCTCTCAGATTTTCTGAAATTCTTCTTATCAGAACTTGTGCCTTTCCTGGAAAACTTCTTTCCCTTCCTGAACTTCCTGTATGCAATCTTTGTGATCCCTTTCACCATAAGAGCACACAGCTTCATCATCTCTTCATCAGCATCTGTCTCAGGCAGGCTTTCAGATTCTGAGTCATCATCACTTTCAGAACTTGATGACTCAGTATCAGACTTTGTGAAAAGAGCTTTACCCTTGTCTTTCCTTGAGGTAGCTGCTTTGGGGGATTCTTCTTCAGCCTTAAGAGCAACTGTCCTTGACTTTCCTCCTTTCCTCTTGCTTCTTTGTTCCATCTCAAGTTCATGAGTCTTGAGCATCCCATAAATTTCATCAAGAGTTGTTTCATCAAGATTATAGTTGTCTCTTATTGTTGTTGCCTTCAAATCCCAGCATTCAGGAAGAGCTAACAGGAATTTAAGGTTTGAATCTTCAAGATCATACTCCTTATTAACCAGTGACAAATCATTCAAGAGTTTAACAAATCTATAATATAAATCAGTCAATGACTCATTAGCCTTTGAGTCAAAGTGTTCATACTCTTGAGTGAGTATTGTCTTCCTGTTCTTCTTAATCGTATCAGTTCCCTGACATTTTGTTTCCAGGGCATCCCATATCTCCCTTGCAGTCTTGCAGTTTATTACCCTATTTGACATTACATTATCAATGGCACTATGTAGTAAGTGCCGTACCTTAGCATCCTTAGCAATTGATGCGATATCTTCAGCAGTGTAATCACTCTTCTCCTTTGGTACAGTCTTTGCTGCTTCACCTGCAACTGCAACAGCGAGCTTGGTTGGTTTGTGAGGCCCTTCCTTGATTCTATCAAGATATTCTGGATCTGTAGCTTCGAGAAACATGGTCATCCTCACCTTTCATATGGCATATTCAGATGGTCTCAATATGGGAACTCTGATAGTCTCATATCGGCTTTGAATTTGTGTCTTTGGAGGTTCTTCAGTTTTGGTGGGCTTAGTTGGAGTTTCTGTTTCAGACATGATTGTGTTTGGATCTTAAACTATTTGTACGTTAACAGATAGACTTTGATACCACTTGTTAGGTCACACATACACTGTAGAGGGGGTGAATACAGTGTATAGTACAATCAAATCGAACTTTAATAACTCAAGTAACAGAAAACAAACTTTATTGAAACAATAAACTCTGTTACAGTATGGAACTGTTCTCTCTCAGTGATGAACAAATATCACGAGAGTTGCTAGGGTTACAAAGAATAATCTTCTCGATTGTGATAACACTTATAGTGTAAACCCTATGTATGTATTTATATACTACACAGTTACAAGATAATCGCTAATTGATATGGAATATAATTCTGCTTTCTAAAATATATCAATCAGATATCTTTTCTTCCAAGTATTCTATTCTTCATAGAATTCCTTCTTCATGCATATCTCTTCTTATGTTTGTCTCGATCTTCTATCCTTTAACCAGCTGATTTCCTTATCTGAACGTCCTTCAGTACTTAAGTTCTGATATCCATCTTCTGATGATTATCTCCTGATAATATAAGTACTGATATCCTTAAGTCCTGACTTCCAGTAAGTACTGATTTATCCTGTTTAAGTAAAATCTGAAAACTAAACATAAATCACATTAGCCATGACATTATCAAATATATCTAACAATTGAGAATGTGCATAAAGACAGAAAGGCTATGACCATTATGTTAAATGGTTTTGATGGAGATATGTTTGACAATGTCATCAATTGTAAAACTGCTAAAGAAATTTGGGATACAATTCAAATCATATGTGATGGAACTGAACAAGATGCAACTTCTAATCCATCAGTATGAGCACTTTAATTGTGAAGATAGTGAATCTCTGAGTGACATATATTGTAGATTTTAAAAACTACTAAATGCACTAAAACTGCATGGAAGAGTCTATCAAACAAAAGATTCAAACCTAAAATTCCTTAGATCTCTACTAAAAGAGTGGAAGTCCATGATTGTCTCTCTCAGAAATTCTCAAGATTACAAGGAATTTACTTTGGAAAGACTGTATGGCATTCTAAAAACTTATGAGCTTGAGACGGAATAAGAGAAAGGAAGGAAGAAGGGAGGATCTATAGCTTTGGTGGCTGAACAAGAGAGAGTGAAAGAGATAAAGGTTGAAGATGTGGAATCTGCACCAAACTCCAGGGTTTGTGAAGGCGAAGGAAAAGGGCTAGTAGTTGAGCATGAAGTTCATCTCAGTCAGGATGAAATGGAGGACATAGATGAACATTTAGCTTTCCTATCAAGAAGGTTTACCAATCTCAAATTCAAAAAGAATTTTAGAGCAGCCAAGCCAAATAGAAACATGGTGGATAAATCTAAATTCAAATGTTTCAAATGTAGCTTGAGTGGTCATTTTGCTAGTGAATGCAGAAAGCCTGATTCTGAAAGAAAGAAGTTTGAGCATGTGGATTATAAAAAGAAATACTTTGAATTTCTCAAACAAAAGGAAAGGGCTTTCTTGACTCAAGATAATGAATGGGAAGCTGATGGGGTAGATGAAGATGAAGAAACAAGTAATGTCAATCTAGCTCTAATGGCCAAATCAGATGAAGCAGAAGTTAGTTCTTCAAGCAATCAGGCAATCACTACTAATCTAGCATACCTTTCTAAAGATGAGTTTAATGATGCTATAAATGACATGTCAATAGAATTATATCACTTGTGTGTTAGAAACTCAATTTGTTGAGTATGAGAAATTGAAAATAGAGTGTAGAATTGCTAAGGAAGAACTGACTGAATTTTTAAAGAAAGAGGAGATTTCAAGAAAGCAGTTTGAACAAGAGCAATAGGTAATCAAAGCTTGGAAGTCATCAAGAGATGTACATACCCAAATTGACAAAATTCAAGGCATAGAATCTTTCTGTGAAGAAGTCTGGAAAAAGAGTAAGGGGAAACTGGATCCTGTTTTGGTAGAAGGACTTTCAACGGATGTGGATTTGTTGTGCATATGTTGTGCACTTGATGATCTCATAAACAAAACACCTTAGTAGATTTTACTTAGTGAAATAATGTAGCACTCGACGGATAAGAATTATAGTCCCGACGAATAATTCATTATAGTCCCGACGGATGATGACTTATTATCCATCGAGTGAGTAGCTTCTGTAATAATGAGTCTGTAGCACATTTCTGCATACACCTTTGTATAGATTTTGTAGTAGCATATAAGTCATGTTGACTTTAACTAAATATGCAGAATAGGTTGATTAATTGTACATAGATGATGTCTTGTAATTCTGCATAAATGAAATAAAGTCAAGTGCCAAATAGCTACCGACGGATGATTAACAAAGCCATCGACGGATGATCAAATGGCTATCAACGCATGATCAATATAGCAGTCGATGGATGATCAATAAAGCCATCAACGGATGATCATAAACTTGACGGATAATCATGTTCTCAATGGATAAAGAATTCAAATATCCATTGACAGTGACAACATAGTCACATGCGTCGAAATGTATGCAAATGGAATGAGGAAGCCTATTAACTGGGTAATAGAGAACAAAGTAGCAAAGTATTGGACCTAATAGTTTTTATTATGATCCTATCTTATCACTTTGTAATCTTGGTATTATATAAACCAAAAAGTAGCAAATAGAAACAATATAATCTGAGATACAATGAGTGAGAAACATTTATAAGCAGAATCCTTAGCATTTCTCTGTATTCTCAGTAGTTCAACATTTGTAAACAGCTGTGAGCATTACACAGAGTTCTCTCGATATATATAATATATCTCTGGTGGAATCATTCAAATCCACCAGAAAGTTTTTAAAGACTCTTATTTTTAATTACTTGTGTTTTGATTCACTTAAGTTTTTATTCCGCATTGTGCTAATCAATACACTTATATTTATATTTGAGTTAGAACATTTTATTTCAAGAAAAAGTTTCAAGAATTCCATTCAACCCCCCTTCTTTAATTCTTGTCATATTGTTAAGGGACTAACAATTGGTATTAGAGCAAGCTCTTAACTTACAAAGAGTTTAAAGATCAAAACAATACAGCAAGATGAACAAGAAGGATGTTGGAGTCAAGATCCCTTTTCTGGATAAAGATAATTACCATCATTGGAAGGTAAAGATGCATCTTCATTTGCTTTCTCAAGATGAGGCCTATGTTGACTGCATAGAAAGAGGCCCTCATGTTCCAATGAGAGCAGCAACAGGAAACGAGCCATCAGTCCCCAAGCCAAGGCATGAATGGTCTGATCCTGACGTTGAACAAGTCAGGAAGGATAAAAAGGCCATGAACATCCTATTTAATGGAGTTGATGGAGATATGTTTGACAACATTATCAACTGCAAAACTGCCAAGGATGTTTGGGATACAATACAGATAATCTGTGATGGAACTGAGCAATTTAGAGAAAACAAGATGCAGCTTCTGATTCAGCAATATGAGCATTTCCATAATGAAGAAAGTGAGTCTCTCACTGACATCTTTAGTAGGTTTCAGAAACTACTAAATGCTCTAAAGTTGCATGAAAGGGTCTATCAGACAAAAGACTCCAATCTGAAATTCCTTAGATCTCTTCCAAAGGAATGGAAACCAATGACAGTCTCATTAAGAAACTCACAAGATTATAAGGAGTTTACTTTGGAGAGACTATATGGCATCCTGAAAACCTATGAGCTTGAAATAGAGCAGGATGAAAGGATGGAGAGAGGAAAGAAGAAAGGAGGATCCATTGCACTAGTTGTAGAGTTGGAAAAGGAGAAGGAAGTGAAGATGGAAGCTGTTGAATCAACTTCAAGGGTCTGTGAGAACAAGGGCAAGTGGCTTGCAGTAGAGAGTGAAGATTCTTTGATCCAGGATGATATGGAGGACATTGATGAACACCTAACATTTCTTTCCAGGAGATTTTCCAAGCTCAAGTTCATGAAGAACTTTGGACCAGCCAAGCCAAATAGAAACATGATGGATAAATCAAAATTCAAATGTGGCTTGGCAGGGCATTTTGCCAGTGAGTGCAGGAAGTCAGATTCTAGTAAGAAAAGGTTTGAGCCAGTGGATTATAAGCAAAAATACTTTGAGTTGCTCAAACAAAAGGAAAGAGCTTTCATAACACAAGAAAATGACTGGGCAGCAGATGGTCTGGATGAAGATGAAGATGTTAGTTATGTCAATCTAGCCCTAATGGCCAAGTCTGATGAGACAGAAACAAGTTCCTCAAGTAATCATGTAATTACTACAAACCTTGCACATTTATCTAAAGCTGAGTGTAATGATGCTATAAATGACATGTCTATAGAGTTATATCATTTGCGTGTTACACTTAAGTCTCTTACTAAAGAAAATGCTAAAATCAAAGAAACCAATTTGTTTCTGAGTGAGAGGAATAATGTGCTTGAGTCTCAGTTTATTGATTTTGGGAAATTAAGAATTGAGTGTAAGATTGCCAAGAAGGAATTAATTGAGTCCTTGAAAAAGAGAGAAATTTTGAAGAAGCAGCTCGAGCGTGAACAAGAGGTAATTAAAGCATGGAAAACATCCAGGGATGTCCATGTTCAAATCACCAAAGTTCAAGGAATTGAGTCTTTCTGTGATGCATCCTAGAAAAAGAACAAAGAGAAACTAGAACCAAATTTGGTAGATGGAGTGCTTACAGATGTAGACTCGGATAACAAAAAGTGTTATCCGTTGAATGATGAAAATCCTCATCCGTCGGCTGTGAGCAAGTCTATCAGTAAAGCCAAACTTGTCAAGCTGAATGAGAAGTATGGGTCTGTTTCCAAGAACTTTATTTCAGGAGAATCGAGTCAAGTTAAGAAAGGGAAAAAGGCTAATGTTGGTCACATGACTGTCAAACAGTTAAGTGACAGACTTGAAAAGATTGAGGTAAAAATAGAGACCAAAAAGAAAAACAATAGGAATGGTAAAGTAGGGATTAACAAACACAATAACTACACACCTGATAAATATGCTCCTAGAAAGATCTGTGTCAAGTGTGGTTGTGTAAATCATTTGTCTGTTAATTGCAAATCTGCCATGCCTACTTCCATGTCTGTGCAACCTCAATTTCCTAACATGAATGCCATGCCTCCCATGCTTGTTAATGCTATGTCTACACAGAACATGAATGCACAGTTTGCTAATATGCCATTTGCACCTAATCCTTATTATGCTGCATATAGTATGCCTCAAATTCCATTTAGCATGCCTTACTGGAATAACATGTTTACACATAACATGCCATTTCCTGTTAGTCATAATATGCATGATAATTCCGTTGCAATAAATGGTTTCAAAGGCCCAACTCAAATGACTAAGGTTGAATCTGAAATTCCTAAGCCAAATGAGATAAGCCTAAGAAACAGAAAAAGAAAGATAACAAGGCAGGACCCAAGGAAACTTGGGTACCAAAATCAACTTAATTTGATTTTGATGTGTGCAGGGAAATAGAAAGAATCTTTGGTACTTGGATAGTGGTTTTTCAAGACACATGACAGGTCAGGAAGGGTTATACTGTGGGATATGTCTTGATTTCAAAGGACAATGTCATCATTGAGGAGGTTGCCTTAGTGGATGGTCTCAAACACAATCTGTTGAGTATCAGCCAGCTGTGTGATAAAGGCAATTCAGTAACCTTCAATTCAGAAGCCTGTGTTGTGACTAATAAAAGAAGCAATAAAGTGGTTCTCACTGGTGTGAGAAAAGGAAATGTGTACCTAGTTGAGTTCAACTCATCAAATGCAGAATCTGTAACTTGTCTTCTCAGTAAAGCAAGTCAGGATGAAAGTTGGCTATGGCACAAGAAGCTATCTCATTTAAACTTCAAGACCATGAATGAGCTAGTGAAGAAAGAACTGGTTAGAGGCATTCCTCTAGTGGAGTTTTCTAAGGATGGACTGTGTGATGCCTGCCAAAAGGGGAAGAAGATTAAAGCATCATTCAGGAAGAAACTTAATTCAACAATTGAAGAGCCTTTGCAACTACTTCACATGGATTTGTTTGGACCAGTCAATGTGTTGTCCATCTCAAGGATAAGATTTTTCCTAGTAATTATAGATGACTTCTCAAAGTTCTCTTGGACATATTTCCTAAAGTCTAAAGATGAGGCTAGTGAAATCATCATCAATCAAATAAGGCAAGTCAATAATCATCCTGATTTCAAGGTTAGAAGAATCAGGAGTGACAATGGAACTGAGTTCAAGAATTCTGTCATGAGAGCATTTTGTGAGGAAAATGGGATTCTGCATGAGTTCTCAGCAGCAAGGACTCCATAATAGAATGGAGTAGTAGAAAGAAAGAACAGATCACTCATTGAAGCTGCCAAGACAATGCTTGAAGAATCTAAATTGCCAACATATTTCTGGGCTGAAGTTGTAAACACTGCATGCTACACTCTGAATATTTCTCTGGTTAATCAAGCAAGATGCATGACTCCCTATCAATTGTTCAAGAACAAGAAGCCAACTCTAAATTTTCTTCATGTCTTTGGCTGTAAATGCTATATTCAGAGAAATCAAACTGATCAAAATGGGAAGTTTGATGCTAAAGCAGATGAAGGAATTTTTGTTGGATATGCTGTTGGTAAAGCATATAGAGTCTACAATCTAAGAACCAACATTGTTGTGGAATCAATACATGTTGTGTTTGATGATAAAAAGATTGAAGGACTGAAAGATGGAGATTACCATGAGAGCCTCAAATTCGACAATGTGGAGATGGTTAGTGATGACAGTGATGATGAAAGTGATCAAGAGAATGTATCTAAGGATAATGCAGATAAATCTACTACCAATGAAGCACAAAACTCAACATCTGTCGAGTTGCATAATGCTTCATCTGTCGGGAGGCAATCTGCGTTATCCGTCGAGAGACAACCAGCTTCATCCGTCGGTACTCAAAATTCACCATCCGTCGGGTTATCAAAAGAAGCAGGAAGTCAAGATAGATCACCTATAGAAAGTTCCCCTTTCTCAAATCAAAGATCCACAAACTCAGGGGGAGTTTCTAACAATCAAAACTCAATCACACATCAAGACAACAATGAGGTTTCTTCATCCAGAGCTAATCTACCTCAACAAAGGAAATGGACAAAAGATCACCCCTTTGAGCTTATCATTGGTGATATTTTTTCTAGAGTTCAAACAAGAAGAGCAACTCAGGAAGAATGTCTATACAATAGCTTTCTTTCCAAGGAAGAACCAAAGAAGGTAGAAGAAGTTTTGTTGGATCCTGATTGGATTTTAGTTATGCCAGGAGGAGCTAAACCAATTTGAAAGGAATAATGTATGGAAGCTGATGCCCAAGCCTAAAGGAAAGAATCCAATAGATACCAAATGGGTATTCAGAAACAAGATGGATGAAAATGGCATAGTAGTCAGGAACAAAGCTAGATTGGTTGCTAAGGGCTATTGTCAGCAAGAAGGAATAGATTTTGATGAAACATTTGCTCATGTTGCAAGACTTAAAGCCATCAGAATCTTCCTAGCCTATGCAACCCATGCCAATTTCAAGGTCTATCAAATGGATGTCAAAAGTGCCTTTCTGAATGGAGATTTGGAGGAAGAAGTCTATGTCAGTCAACCTCCTGGTTTTGTAGATCCAAATTTTCCAGAACATGTCTATTACCTTTGGAAACCACTTTATGGACTGAAGCAAGCACCTAGAGCCTGGTATGACACTTTATCAAAGTTCCTTTTGGAAAATCACTTTACAAGAGGTACTGTAGATAAAACTTTATTTTTCAGAAATGTTAATGGCTCTAGTATACTTGTTCAAATTTATGTAGATGATATTATTTTTGGCTTTACAGATGAGAAACTTTGCAAAAAGTTTTCCAAATTGATGCAAAGTAAGTATGAAATGAGTATGATGGGAGAACTAACTTACTTTCTTGGCTTACAAGTTAAGCAAGTTAGTGATGGAATATTCATTAGTCAAACTAAATATATTTTTGATCTTTTAAAGAAGTTTGATATAATAGATTGCACATCTGCAAAAACTCCCATGGCCACTACAACTAAGCTTGAATTAAACACTACTGAAAAGTCTGTGGATATTTCAAGTTATAGTGGCATGGTTGGCTCTCTTCTATACTTAACAGCTAGTAGGCCAGATATAATGTTTGCTACATGTTTATGTGCTAGATTTCAGGCTGATCCTAGAGAATCTCACTTAATAGCTATTAAGAGAATTTTCAGATATATCAAGGGAACACCAAAACTTGGCATTTGGTACCCTAGAGATTCTGGTTTTGATCTAACTGGTTATTCAGATGCAGATTATGCAGGTTGTAGAATTGATAAAAAAAGTACAACAGGAACCTGTCAATTTCTAGGAAACAAGCTTGTGTCCTGGTTCAGTAAAAAGCAAAATTCAGTTTCTACTTCTACAGCTGAAGCTGAGTATATTGCTGCTGGTAGTTGCTGTGCACAGATATTATGGATGAAAAATCAATTGCTAGACTATGGTTTGCAAGTTGAAAGGATTCCTATTTTCTATGATAACACAAGTGCAATTGCCATCACTAAAAATCCAGTACAACATTCAAGGATAAAGCACATAGATATCAAGTACCATTTCATAAGGGAACATGTAATGAATGGTACTGTGGAACTACATTTTGTTCCAAGTGAGAAGCAGCTCACAGATATCTTTACCAAGCCACTGGATGAATCCACCTTTTCAAGGTTGGTAAGTGAGTTAGGTATGCTTAATTACTCTTAAATCTATCTGAGTTAATATTGCAAGTTGAAATACAGCCAGAAACTTAATTGATCTTTCAGTCTTGGATGAAATTTTGGCTAAGTCAAAATTTATAGACCTATCGAGAACTCAGGAATTGTCTATCGAGAACTCAGAGATATCGACAAGTATACATTCATTAGAGAACTCTGAGTTATCGATAAACCAAAATTCGCTAGAGAACTCAAAGTTGTCGAGAAGTCAAGTCAACAATGAAGTTTCAGAGATATCGACAAGCCAACATGTCTCTCGAGATGTCGAGTTCTCTACAGCTTAATTGGAGAGTTTGATCATCCGTCGACTTATTATTTGCTAACAATAATCAATTATGTTTCTGGAATATTTTATGTCTCGACGGATAAAAGTTTATTCTCATCCGTCAAATTGTCTTAATCTCATCCGTTAATTCCCTGTACATTATCCATCGAGTATACTTACAGTCTGTAAGCATAACACGACAGATAATGGGTGGAATTTTTACAGTTTATTTTTAAACGGCTATTTTAGGCAATTTATATTGGTTACTTTATTTTACTTTATTATTTTTATCAGTTATTTTTGAGATAGTATAAAAGCTTATTTCATTGCAATTGCTTTTCTTTTATCACTCTCAATTCAACTGCTCTAATTTCATTCTCTCTCAAAGCACTTACTCTCTTTCTCTTCAAGCTCTTATTCTCTAACAATGACACTTGTTGTAAAGATTATGTCTCAAACTGGGTTCATTTATGAGAAGAACAATTTCACTGTACTGGTTAACAAGGGTATTCACCAATCTGGTGACTATCACAAGATGATGGACTTTGTGAAGAATTGCAAGCTCAATTATGTCATACTGGAATCACCCACAATATTCTGTAAAGTTGTTGAAGAGATGTGGACCACTGCCACCTACAACTCTACAGATAAGACCATCACTCTAACCATTAAAGGTAAAGAATTATGTATCAATGGTGATGTGATAAAAGCATGTTTCAAAATTCCTGATAACAATGTGACTTCACCACACACTGACACTGATATAATCAATATGCATAATTCCATGCACTATGCACTTCCTACTTCTAAACTAAGTGATATTAGGAGAATGGGTCTTAGGAAAGAGTGGAGTTTCTTGTGTGATGTAGTTATAAAGGTTTTCTCAGGAAAGATCAGTAATTTTAATTCAGTGAATATTTCCATGCTTAACATGCTCTACATGCTAGCTACAGATAAATTCTACAATTTCAGTGACCTTGTCTTGTTTGAGTTAGGTTTTAAATTAGGAGAGTTAAATAAAAGAGGTAAGAAAGTGTATTATGCTAGATTTCTTATGTTATTAGCTAACCACCTCTGTGAAGAGATTGTGCTTGAGAACCCTAACAATAAACTGGATTGTTGGGTTCAAGAGAGAAGGCTCATTGCAGATTTGAACAGGGCCAATCATCACAAGGATGTGCCAATGTTCTATTTTCCTGTAATGCAAGCACCTCAGGTAAGTGAGGTAAGTTCACCTATCCCTACAACTATTCCAACCTCCACAATTTCTTTGAGTTCAAGTGTGGCTATGGCAACTATGTCAATGACCAAACAGTTGCCTACTAAAGCTGCCAAACCTACAATTATTTCAAAATCCAAATCAAAGAAAGCCCCCTCTGGTATCTCCCAAAAGATGCCAGTTGAAAAATCCACTAAAGCCAAAGAGGGGAGTGTGAAGGAGGGTAAGTTAGGTGAGGGAAGGGGTGAACATAAAAGAAACCCCAAGAATAAGGTTGGAGAGTTGAGTGAATCCCAGCCTAGCCACACTGCAGTTTCCCAACAAACTGCAGTGCTTAAAAAGGACAAAAGCTCATTTCTAGCTGCATCCTCCCAAAAGGATGTAGCTATTGAACAAAGCTCTCAACCAAGAGCACAAACCAAGAGGGTTAGGGACACAAGCTCACCCCAAACTTATACCAGAAAGAAGAAATTAAAAACCTTTGGGGATGCACAGGGTACACACACTGTGCAAACTGGTGCTAAAGACACAGTCATTGCACCTTCATAAATTCAGTTTGATGTGGCTCCAATAAATGTGGAGTCACAACCAAAATCTCTAGTTATAGAAGCACCTCAAACACCAAACTCACCAATAAATTCTCTGGATGTGGATATGATAAACACATCAATTCCTGATTCCCCTTCTTTAACTCTGTTGGGGAAGCCAAAATCTAGTGCAAGTGAGCATCATCTTTTAGATGATTTGTTGGCTCACTTGCCAATTCTTTCAGGAACTGTTGTGTCATCTGTGCCTAAAATATCTTCAATCAGCACAGAGTCAACAATAGTTTCTATTCCCAGCTCATTCATTTCTAATCTCTCGACGGATATTGCTCATCCGTCGAGTACTGATTGTATCCCGATGGATAAGCCTAACGGCAGTTATCCGTCGGATAGCAATACCACTCACTCGATGGATATCACTCATCCGTCAAGTATCTCTGCACAGCTTCAAACTTCAATTATTTCAAGTGCAGAAGATTTAGTGGTTGTACAATCACTCTTAGGATTGAGAGAGAAGAGTGTTTTGAGTGAGAGTCTGGGTTGCTCCCAGGAAAAAGGAGAGGAAATGAGTGAAAATCTGCAATCCATTTCTTCAGGATTGGCAAAAGAGAGTGAGAGGAGTCCCACCTTAGTAGGTGAAGGTGAGGGTGTGAGGGTGGGGAGCCAAGGAGAGACCCTGATGCAACAAAAGAGAGAAAATGAGAGAAATGCAGATACTGGAGCGATAAGGATGGATGTCATTGCTAGTGAGTCAATGAATGTCCAGGATGCAGACAGGGAAGGACTATCTCAGCATCCTAAAGCTGTTATAGATTCCACTTCCCTTGATGCTGAGGCATTTACTCACCCTGTTCCAGCTTATCAACTTCTAGCTGAATAGGGCAATTACAATGCAGAAAGGATGCTGAATTTGGTGCACACCACACAGTCTATAATGAGAGCTAAGGATGCCATCACAGCTTTGCCTTCTACAGCTGGTGATGTGGACTATGAGACTGGTGGTTCAGCTGATTTCTTTGGAGATGGGAGTGGGGATAGTGAAGATGAAGCAATGGACATAGGGGGAGAAGTAGGCTCAATTTCAAGGTCAGGTATGCCATCATGGGCATTCTCAAAGCACTGTGATGAGCATTACTTCAAGACAACCCTGATCCAGTTAATCAATCAGACAAATACTGCTCTTCAAACCACTACCAATGTCAGCACAAAGAAGCCCCTTCAGGCACATCTAGCCTCCCTGCAACTTTAATAAATCCAGGGCTTCCAGCATGCTAGAGATGTGAATACTATGAAGAATGATATTGAGGAGATGAAAAAGGCTATTTCAGACAGGATAGATTCTAAACTTCCAGAAGCTACAATGCTTGACATCAAGAGGCAATTAAGGAAAAATTCTGATCTGTCAACCAAGATAGATGCCTTGGACACAAGAATGTCAGCCATGAAAGCATCTTTAACTGCCATTCATCTCCATCAAGCCCAACAGACTGATCTACTTCAAAAACTGGTGGCTGCTCAAACACCCTCCTCTACTCAACTTGATGATAACAAAAAGGGGGAGAAAGGACCAAGTGAGGGGGAGAAGCTTCAGATACAAATCAGTAAAGTGATTGTGCCTTCAATTACTATCTCAAAGCCACTAGTTACAGATGGTATAGATCTGATTCATGCAGCAGCAGCCAACTTGAAAGCAGCTGATAAGAAAAAGTTGAGTTTAGTCAACTGGGAGAAGATTGATGAGGAGATACAGAAGAAGTTTGAACTTGTCAAGGAGCCAATTAAGTCAGCCATCCATCACTCTCAAGTAAAGAAAATTAGTGTGAATGAGATGAGCATGGACTATCTGGAAAGAGGACAGTCTTCCTGCATCAAATCTCCAAAGGCTAAAATAATTCTTAAACCAAGGGTAAACTACTCAAAATCATCATTGAAGAACCCTTTGGACACTGTGTATGAGACACATAAGCCTGATGAGAAGAAGCTTCTGTCAAGGTCAATTGCTATCTATAAAGATCCAGCTGATTCAGCTTCCAAAAGGAGGATTGCTAAGATTTTCAGGAATGGGAAAGAAATTTGTGTGGTGGCTGGACACCCTCAATTTGCTCAAGCAATGAGAGAAGAAAAATCTAGATTGAAGCAGGAGAAGAAGCAAGTTGCTCTGGATGCTAAAAAGACTAAACAAAAGAAAGAGCAGATTGCTATCTTTGCCAAGCTACATGCTGTAAATTCATCACGACAAATTCCTTCTCAGCCATCTGAAGCTATTGAATCAAAGAAGCAAGTTGAACAACAGAGGAAGTCTCCAAGAAAGAAGGAATTGGCTAAAAGAACTAAAAGGAAACTGGATATTATTGACAAGGAATTGGAAGATCAATTTCCTAAGGAATCCATACCATCTTAAACTCAACCATCAAAGTCCTCTGTGGTATTTGAAGATATAAGGGTGGTGGATCCCTACAGGAATATACATGGTGAACCTATTGTGCCCAAGGATGAGCCAATAGAATGGGAGAACATACCAATTCCTGACTTCAATCTACCAATCCTTAGCAAGCCAAAAAGAACAAAGTCAAGAGCAGTCAAGAAAGTGAAGCTGTCACCTTTCAAATCCAAATCTGTATTTAAAGCTCAGCCCAAAGTCAATAGGGGAGACTACATGTACTTGTGTGACATCAAAGAATTTTATGATCTAAACCTCTATCTGGATGAACTAGATGAAGTGAGAGGAATTGATGCATACAGAAACCTGCCTGAAAGGTTAGTGTTCAAGTACAAAGGAGGAAAGGAGATTCAGTGGCCACTTCACAGGATTCTTCAAGAAAGCCAAGCTGTAACCTTCAAAAAGAACTTTGGGTTCAACATTACTGCAAGAAGAATTGGTATTGCAGAAGATTGAAGAACTAAGGAGTGTTAGAGCTAAAGATGCACTCCCAAAGACTCTAATTATCCCTTACACGGAGAGAAGAGTGCATTTAAGGCCCTACTGGCTGATGGAGTTCATGGATGACAAAGGTGTGAGAAGATTCTTCAGATTGGAAGATCAATTGAGTATCTCTAGCAATGAGACTCTTTTGGAAATGCAAGAAAAGCTAAATCTCTTAGAATCTGATGAACTAGAATTCCACAGGCAGCTCCAAAATCAGATTGAAGAAAACAACAGAAAGCTTGGAAGAAGATCCAGACCTTCAAGGAACTAGATAAATCTGCTCAGGCTAGAGGAGCATCTTGAAAATGATTGTGAGCTAAACTTTGTACATTTTGTTAATTGAAGCACTTTTCAATATTATCTACTTTCTTTTAAAGTTGTATGTTTAGGGTGTTTTGTTATCATCAAGTATCTCTTAATTTATGGCTACAATTTCAGTAGATATAAATTGGGGGAGATTGTTGTACATATATTGTGTACTTGATGATCTCATAAACAAAACACCTTAGTAGATTTTACTTAGTGAAATAATGTAGCACTTGACGGATAAGAATTATAGTCCTGACGGATAACTCATTATAGTCCCGACGGATGATGACTTATTATCCATCGAGTGAGTAGCTTATGTAATAATGAGTCTGTAGCACATTTCTGTATACACCTTTGTATAGATTCTGTAGTAGCATATAAGTCATGTTGAATTTAACTAGATATGCAGAATAGGTTGATTAATTATACATAGATGATGTCTTGTAATTCTGCATAAATGAAATGAAGTCAAGTGCCAAATAGCTACCGATGGATGATTAATAAAGCCATCGACAGATGATCCAATGGCTATCAACGGATGATCAATATAGCAGTCGACGGATAATCAATAAAGCCATCAATGTCTTTTAGCATGCCTTACTGGAATAACATATTTGCACATTATATCCCATATCATGTTAATCAAACTGTGTATAATAATTATATGATTGATCATGCGATTCTTAGTCAATCCCCTAGGAATAAGGTTAATTCTCTGTTACCAAAGTATGATGGTGGAAAACCTAAAAAACCTAAGAAAAAGGCTAACAAGGCAGGACCCAAGGAAACTTGGGTACCAAAATTAACTTGATTTGATTTTGATGTGTGCAGAGAAACAAAAAGAATCTTTAGTATCTACATAATGGTTTCTCAAGGCACATGACAAGAGATTCTACCCTGCTCACTGAGATCAAGTAGAGAGCTGGCCCAAGTATTACTTTTGGAGATGACAACAAAGGATATACTGTAGGATATGGCTTGATTTCAAAAGACAATATCATCATTGAAGAAGTTGCTCTAGTGAATCGACTGAAACATAATCTTTTGAGTGTCGGCTGTAACACCCCCAGATCCGGGGTCGGGGATCCGGGTCGTCACGGTCTTTCTTTCCACAATATCACTTAACTGAATTAATAATAAATAACCTCATGCTATGACCCCACACTAACACACACCACAACCCGTTATAGTCTCAGAGATGAAATTGAAATAAGTACAAGTCTTTGAATCCAAAATTTAAAAGTTATTACAATCCAAAATGATTACTTGATAAGTTTACAGTTAATTGCCATTATCTGCCACAAGTTATAATTATACATAATTGATTCCCAAAAGTAGAAGGTCTGATCTACAGATAGATCTACCTCTGTAGCTATAGCAGCTATGATCTCAATGGGAAGGCGCGGGGCGCTTCCCACGCTCTTGCGCTGGGTCTGCTTGAGTTTGGCCATCTTTCCTAACTGTTGTTGTGTGATGAAGAAATAAAGCAAGAGTGAGCATTACAGCTCGCAAGATAATATATAGTGTAAACGATAATGCAAGTATCTAAATGGATAACTTACTAAAATCCTTTATCAAGTGTAAGATAATTACTTACTGGATATAAGCAAAAACAAAGGATGAAGTTACCAAATACTTCACTATACTTATATCATTTATAAAGCTACTTGAACTACCACTGTTCAAAGTATAATGAGCTTTCAACAGTTCATCACATAGATGAGACTACCAGACAAGATTTGAATAGATTAAATCTTTGAAATATTATTGAATGAAATGAAGTTATGAGATACTTCATTAAGTCCCGATATATATCCACATATATATCTCTTTATACATTTCCTGAAAACCTCTGTCATGTAAAGTATGAACAGAGTTCGTAACATCCAATGAATTTTTGGAAAGGAAAAGAATTGTGGCATAAACCCGATATCTTGCTGATCGGGAAAAGATACCAATAAATAACCTTTTCTACTAGTAGATGGACGAATTCCCCACTGGTCATCACCCTGGTCGCAATAGGACCTTATGCTGGACTGCCACTCAGCCACTTACGCATTTGATGGACTCCCACTGAGCCACTTACACTTTCATGGACGCCCACTGAGCCCATGTTGCTTATGCCGACTCGATAGATGGACTTACTTCCCGAACGTTGGGTAAGTAATCAATTCATTTACCAAAACAGCAACCTTGTTGCGAATATAAAATACACCACAGAGCCGGATCCCTCCGGTTTTGAGCGAGTATTTAAATCCCCTTTAAAAGGAAGATCTTAAATATAAAAATGAGTTTTGGGATCCGCTCTAACTTTTAAAAATCATTTTGAAGACTCGAAAACACTTTAAAGAGTGTTTGGAGTAATGCTGATTTAATAAAGTAAATCAGTCCCGATATATTAGAAAATATCTGAATATTATCATTTAAGTAATATTCCCATAAGGATAATCCTTATAAAAATAATTGAAGTAAAAGTTTTAAAACTCATACTTGAAATGAATAATAAATAACCAAAGATATACTTATGCGAAAGTACGATCTTTATTTGAATAATCGAAAATATGTTTGATTATCGAAATATTATTCTTTAATAAAATAAAGAATATTATTTAGTAAATAATTGGAGTCATAGGTCCTCAAATGAATATTCAAATAATATTCATTAAATAATATAAACTGAGTCATAAGTCCTCGAATGAATATTCAAGTAATATTCATTAAATAATATAAACTGAGTCATAAGTCCTCGAATGAATATTCAAGTAATATTCATTAAATAATATAAACTGAGTCATAAGTCCTCGAATGAATATTCAAGTAATATTCATTAAATAATATAAACTGAGCCATAAGTCCTCGAATGAATATTCAAGTAATATTCATTAAATAAAATAAAGCTATCGAATAAACCTTATTCGATTAATAGTTTTGAAAACTATATCAATATATATATATATAAATATATATATATATAATATACTCGGGAACATCGACTCCCGATTTTAGAAAAGGTTCACCTTTGGGTCCCCTTCACTCAGGGTATACGCAACTACTGCTTATCTCTAGCATAGGTATTATGCAACTAATAAGCATTTGAATCAACAGATATATAACAAGATTACGAAACAGACATGCATATATACCATATCACATGCTCCAATATATCGCAAGAATTTGCTAATTAACCATCATGCATCTATCACAAGATAATGCATATACATATGTATACATCACAACAGCAGTATAACGGGTAGAAAACTTGCCTGAGCAACTGGGGGTGACAAATGGCTTGGGATGAGTCTGGTAACCTATAAACAACATATAAGTTGGAATTAAACCAAAGTCGCTTATGAATCTATACTTTAACCAATTAGACTCTAACACTCGCTTTGCGCTCAACGATTCCCTTAAATCGCTCGAGTACCCTCGGCTCCACCATTTTTAATAAATTAACATTAAGGGTTTTAAGGCGATTCTTTCGTGAGTGCCTTACCAACTGCCTAATACACTTTACATAAATGATTCATACTCCAATTAGTCCTTTAAGGTCTTTAACCTATGTTTCAAAGTAAGGCGACGGGTAATGGTTCGTTCGCGAAACGCCGTTACTTAAAACGGTCGTTTCTCCTAAACCGTACATCGGATTCAAACGAACCACATATCAAAACGAAGCTCATAACATGAACTATCTAATCATGGCAATGGTAAAAATCTAACAGGGAGTTCTCGGGTCCTAATGTTAAGAGCAAAAACAGTCTAAAGTAAATCGGACATTACGACGGCTATGTTTACGCAATTACCAATTTTATTCTACTCCAAACCAACCCAAAATCAACTCACAATCAACATCCCAACCAAACTCCATCCATACTTCACCATAAGAGCCCCAACAACTCAAAATTATCAATTTATACTGTTCTCAAACATGAATTTAAACTATACTTAAGTTCATTAATCAATACTCCAAGAATTACAACTCCAAAACATCACAAAGCCAATTAACCTCTACATACACAACAATCAAGTCTCTCATGAAATATAACAACAAAACTAAACCTAATACTCAAGTAAAGTTAGGGTTTGGAGGGGTTATACCTTCCTTGGAGAGTGGAGAATCAAGTAATTAGCTTGGAATCACCCTTAAAAGTCCTTATCCAAGCTTAATCTAAACAAAAAACTCAAGAACAAAAATTTTAGTTCTTGAAAAACACTATTCACCATCTTCTTCCATGATTTTTAGGAAGAGATTGTGAATGAATTAGAAGCTCAAACTTATAGGATAGCTATATCTATGCATAAGGAGTCTTAGATAATTACCTTGCTAATTAAAAAAAGCTTGGAACTAGGATTTTGAATTTTCTTTCTTTGAAAAAGAAAAGAAGCCGAGAGCTTTTGATGAAGAAGGTGAAATAGCTTTGTGTTTTTGGTGAAAATGAATTGTTGGTTGACTTGGTGGATTTGTTTTGTTTTGATTAATTACCTTTTTAACCATGAAAAATTGTGTGGTTATTAATCAACCACACCTCCTTCCCTTATGTCATGCTTAGGTCATCATGTGATGTCACTCTCCCACACTTGTCCTCTTCTTGTTGGTTTGATGACATCATCATCCCTAACCTCCTTGATTAACTCTTAATTGCTTGCCTAATGACCGCAGATCTATTATACGGTTCGCTTAACTTTTGTTCTCGTTTATCGTTTGAGGGATCATACCCGGGATCTTATTACTTGGGTTCCCTTAACCTTTCTCAATACATTATATTCCTTTTATGATCCTCTCTTAAAATCCTTGAATTTAAATCCTTTTTATCCCGTTACCTTATACTCAATTCTTTCGGTATCTGGTGGATTTTCGGGAAAAATCAAAGTGTTCGGATTTGGATTCTGACGATCTTTACATACACTTATTTAACATATAGAGTACTAATACGATCTCAGAATAACAATAAGAGAACCCCTACATAGTGTGACATGAAAAGTTTTCTTATTCAGCAATATCAGCAAAAACACTATTCATAAGGGTTAAAAAAAGTTCAAAATTTTGGGGGTTATTACATCAGCCATCTTTGTAACAAGGGTAACTCAGTAACTTTCAACTGTGAAGCCTGTGTTGTTACCGATAAAAGGAACAACAAAAGTGGTTCTCACTGGGGTGAGAAAGGGGAATGTGTATCTAGCTGACTTCAACTCATTAAGTGCAAATTCTATTACTTGTCTTTTCAGCAAAGCAAGTCAAGATGAAAGTTGGTATGGCACAAGAAACTGTCCCATATGAACTTCAAGACTATGAATGAATTTGTCAGGAAAGATCTTATAAGAGGCATTCCTCAAGTTGAGTTCTCAAATGATGGATTGTGTGATGCCTGTCAGAAAGGAAAACAGATCAAGGCATCATTCAAAAAGAAGCTTAAATCTACAATTGAAGAACCTCTAAAAGTATTACACATGGATTTGTTTGGACCATTCAATGTGTTGTCTATCTCAAAGAAAAGATACTGCTTAGTGATTGTTGATGATTTTTCAAAGTTCACTTGGACATATTTCCTCAAATCTAAAGATGAAGCTAGTGAAATCACTATCAATCATATAAGGCAAGTCAACAATCATCCTGATCTCAACCTTAGAAGAATCAGGAGTGACAATGGAACTGAGTTCAAGAATTTTAGTTATGAGGTTGTTTTGTAAAGAAAATGGAATCATGCATAAGTTTTCAGCAGCAAGGACTCCACGACAAAATAGAGTGGTGGAAAGAAAGAACATATCTCTTATTGAAGCTGCAAGGATAATTTTAGAAGAATCAAAGTTACCAACTTACTTTTAGGCAGAAGTTGTAAATACTGCATGTTACACTCAGAATATTTCTTTGGTTAATCAAGCAAAATGCATGACTCCTTATCAATTATTCAAGAACAGGAAGCCAACACTAAACTATTTTCATGTCTTTGGCTGCAAATGCTATATTTTAAGGAATCAAACTGAGCAGCATGAAAAGTTTGATGCCAAAGCAGATGAAGGTATTTTTATTGGGTATGCAACTGAAAAAACATAAAGAGTCTACCATCTAAGAACCAACATTTTTATGGAATCTGTACGTGTTCTGTTTGATGATAAGAAGATTGAAGGATTACAAGTTGAAGGTTTCCATGAAAGCCTCAAATTTGACAATGTTGAGATGAACTGTGATGATAGTGATGATGAAAGTGATCAAGAAATAAGTTCTAAGGATAATGCAGAAAAGTCAACAACAAATAAAACACATAATTCCTTATCCGTCGAAAGACAAGGTGCATCATCCGTTGAGAGACAAACTACATCGTCCATCGGAAGGCAAAATTTAACATCTGTTGAGCCATCAATAGGAGTTGAAAGTCATTTTAGATCACATAGTGAAACAACCCCAACTTCAAGTCAAAAATCCATAAACTCAGGGGGGTTTCTTCAAATCAAAACTCATTCACTCATCAAGTCAACAATGAGGCCTCTTCATCTAGAACTAATCTACCACAACAAAGAAAATCGACTAGAGATCACCCATTTGAACTGATTATTGGTGATGCATCTTTAAGAGTGCAAACAAGGAAAGCAACTCAAGAAGAATGTCTATATAGCAGCTTTATGTCTCAGGAAGAGCCTAAAAAGGTCGAAGAAGCTTTGTTGGATCCTGATTGGGTTTTAGCTATGCAGGAAGAGCTAAACCAATTTGAAAGGAATAAAGTTTGGAAGCTGGTACCCAAATTTAAAGGCAAGAATCCTATTGACACCAAATGGGTATTCAGAAACAAGATGGATGAAATTGGCATAGTAGGAACAAAGCTAGATTGGTTGCTTAGGGCTATTTTCAACAAGAAGGAATAGACATTTATGAGACCTTTGCTCCTGTTACAAGACTTGAAGCCATCAGAATTTTCCTAGCCTATGCAGCCCATGCCAATTTCAAGGTCTATCAAATGGATGTTAAAAGTGCATTTCTGAATGGAGATTTGGAGGAGGAAGTCTATGTCAGTCAGCCTACTGGTTTTGAAAACCCCAACTTTCCAAATTATGTCTACTATTTTTCGAAAGCACTGTATGGTTTGAAGCAAGCACCTAGAGCCAGCTATGATACTTTGTCAAAGTTTCTTTTAGAAAATCACTTCACAAGAGGTATTGTTGACAAAACTCTTTTCTTTAGAAATATTAATGGCTCTAGTACACTTGTTCAGATTTATGTAGATGATATTATATTTGGCTCTACAGATGAAAAACTTTACAAAAGTTTGCCAAATTGATGCAAAGTAAATATGAAATGAGCATGATGGGAGAACTAAAATACTTTCTTGGTTTACAAGTTAAGCAAGTTAGTGATGGAATATTCATTAGTCAAACCAAATATATTTATGATCTTTCGAAGAAGTTTAACTTAATGAAGTGCACATCTGCAAAAACTCCCATGGTCACTGCCACTAAACTTGAATTGAACACTACTGAAAAGTCTATGGACATTTCAAGCTATAGAGGCATGGTTGGCTCACTTTTATATTTAACAGCTAGAAGGCCAGATATAATGTTTGTTACGTGCCTTTCTGTTAGATTTCAAGATGATCTTGTAGAATCTCATTTTCTAGCTATTAAGAGAATTTTCAGATATCTCAAAGGAACACCAAAACTTGGCATTTGGTATCCTATAGATTCTGGTTTTGATCTAATTGGTTATGCAGATGCACATTATGCAGGTTGTAAGATTGATATTAAAAGTACAACAGGAACCTGTCAATTTCTAGGAAACAAGCTAGTGTCCTGGTTTAGTAAGAAACAAAATTCAGTCTCTACTTCTACAGCTGAGGCTGAATACATTGTTGGTGGTAGTTTATATGCACAGAGTTTATGGATGAGAAATCAATTATTAGATTATGGTCTACATGTGGACAAGATTCTAATTTTCAGTGATAACACAAGTGCCATTGCCACTACTAAAAATCCTATGCAGCATTCAAGGACCAAGCACATTGAAATCAAGTACCACTTCATTCGAGAACATGTCATGAATGGTATTGTGGAACTTCACTTTGTTCCAAGTGAGAATCAACTTGCAGACATATTTACCAAGCCACTTGATGAGTCCACCTTTACTAGGAGTGAGTTAGGTATGGTTAATCACAACAATGGCACCCGTAGTCAAGATTATGTCTCAGTCTCGGTTTTTCTATGGAAAGAACAACTTCGTAGTACTGCTGGACAAGAAGATTGTTGCTTCTGAGGACTATCACAAGATGATGGACTTCATTTGCAACTGTAAACTAAGCTATGCTATGCTCGAGTCTCCAGTAATCTATTGTGAAGTTGTGGAATAAATCTGAACCACAGCGGTGTACAACTCCAAAGATAAAACCGTTGCTTTCTCTTTGAAAGGTAATGATTACTGTATTAATCGTGATGAAATACAAGCATGCTTTCACTATCCTGAAAACAACACTACTGTTCCACACACAGACACAGATGTGAGCACCATGCTTAGGTCTATAGGTTATTCTCTCATTCCCACCAAGTTAGGTGAGGTTAGGAGAATGGGCCTTAAAAAAGAATGGAGCTTTCTCTGTGATTCTTTTATCAAAGTATTTTCTAGCAAAATTAGTAATTTTGATGCAGTCACTTATTCCATGGTTAACATGCTTTACATGCTTCTGAATGACAAGTACTTTAACTTTAGTAACTCTGTCATGATGCAATTAGGGTATAAATTAGGAGATATTAAGAAAAGGTCAAAGAACATATATTATGCTAGATTATTTATGATGTTGGCTAACTTTATTTCTGAGAACCTTAAAATTGAGAACCCAAAGAACAAGTTTGACTGTTGGGTCCAAGAAAAGGGAGTACCTGCAGATCTCAGCAGGAACAACCTCAAAAATGGAGTGCCCCTCAACTATCTTCCAATCTTTGAGGCACAACAGGAAAATGAGGTAAATACTTCTACTCTAATCCCTTCTCAACCCATTACTTCTTTGACTTCAATTGTGGCAATGACATCTGTAATAGTGGTCAAAAAGATGCCTACCCAAGCCACAAAACTTAAATCTAAATCCAAGTCTAAGAAGCCAAACTCTTCTGTCTCTCAAAAGATAGCAGTTGTAACAACTACTACTTCACTTGAAGGAAGTGCTCAGGGTAGTCAGATGGGTGAGGGAAGGGGTGAACATCAAAGAAGCCCCAAGGATAATGAGGGTGAGGTATGTGTGAGCCAAACCAGCTACACTACAGTCTCCCAATAGACTGTAGTTCTTAATAAGGAAATTAGCTCATTGCTAGGTGCATCCTCTCAAAAGGATGTGACTATTGAAACAAGCTCTCAACCAAGAGCTCTGGCCAAAAGGGGAAGGGACATAAACAAAAACCAAACTTATATCATAAAAAAGAAATCTAAACCATTGGGAGAGTCATAAGGTGCACACACAGTGCCAACTGAAGTCAAAGACTCAGTTACTGCACCATCTCAAATTCATATTGATGTGTCTCCAACAAATGTGGAGTCACAGCCAAAATCTCTCATTATTGAAACACCTCATACACAAAATTCTCCAACTATCTCTCTGGATGTGGACATGATAAAACATCATTTCCTGATTCTTCATCTCTTATATTCATGGAGGAGCCAAAATCTAGCGTAACTAAGCATCGTCTTATTGATGATTTATTGGCTCGGTTGTCCATTCTTTCTCAAGCTGTTGAAGAATCTGTGCACCTAAATTTAAAATCAATCTCCACATATTCAATAATAGTTTCAACTCCCATCTCTATTATTTCTACATCTTTAATGGATATTCCTCATCCATTGATCAGTGATTGTCATTCGAGGGATAAGATTAACAGCAGTCATCCGTTGATACTCACAGATACTACTTCGACGGATATTACTCATCCATTGATAGTCTCTGCACCTCCTGATATATCTAAAATTGTTACTAGTGCAGATAATTTAGTAGTTGTTCGATCACTCTTAGGCTTGAGGGAAGGGAGTGATATGAGAGGCTGGGTTGCTATCAGGAAAAAGGAGAGGAAAAGAGTGCACATATGCATGATAGTTCTTCCAGCATGGAAAAAATGAGTGAGAGGAGTCCCACCTTAGATGGTGAAGGTGAGGGTATGAAGGTGGTGAGCCAAGGGGAGCCCTTGATTCAAGAAAAGAGAGAAAATCAGGTACAACAGAATGGGAAGATCCCATTGTTAGTGAGTTAATGGGTGTCAATGAAGCAGAAAAGGAGCAGTTAATTTAGCAAGATTATCAAGTTGTTCTAGACTATATTTCCTTGGATGCTGAGACATTTACTCATCCTGTTCCAGCATATCAAATTCTAGCTGGGCAGGGCAATGAGGAAGCTGATAAGACATTGAATTTGGTGCATACTACAGTTTTTATGCTAAGGGCCAAGGATGCAGTCAATTCACTTCCAACTCAGGATGGTGATGACTTTGACTATCCTTCTGGTGCCTTTGGTAATTCATTTGGCGATGACTCTCTTGTAGAGGTTGCTGAAGAGGTAGGCAGGAACATAGGGGGAGAGACAAAAACTCCAGCTTGGATGTTTTCAAAGGATTGCAACTATCATTATCTACAATCCACCTTGTTCAAACTAATTCATCAAACTCAAGATGACATTCAAGCCACCAACAACACCAGCACCAAAAGTCTTCTAAAAGCTCATCTAGAATCTCTATAGCTGCATAAAATTCAAGCTCTCCAACATAATCAATATGTACATGAACTGAAGCAAGAGATTGAGGAAGTCAAGACCAGTTTTTCAAAGAGATTTGATGCTAAACTTCCTGATACTACAATGACCAGCCTCAATCAAAATCTCAGGAAATATTATGACTTGAATAACAAAGTTGAGGATCTGGGTTCAAGACTGTCCAAAGTGGAGAACTCTGTTGCTCAAATTCTCTCACATCAACAAACTCAAACTCAGTTGCTACAGCAACTGGTGGTTGCTCACACTTCAAACCCTGCTCAACTTGATGATAACCAAAAAGGGGGAGAAGGATGCATCTGTCCAACTCAATAAAGGGGAGAAGGATAGTAAAGGGGGAATAATGTGAATATTCAACTCAGCAAACTGGTAGTACCGGCTATCACTATCTCTAAACCACCAGCTGTAGACGGTATTGATTTGATCAATCTAGCAGCAGCCGAGATCAGGTTAAAAGAGTAAATAAAGAAGATTGATGACAAAATTGAAAAAGTTTTTGGCTCAACTGCTACTCAAGCTAAATAAGTGAAATATTTCACTCAGTTGAGACCAATCACCATAAAAGACATGCAGCTAGGAGAAGGAGTAAACCTCTATGAAGAATGAGTTCAACAACTTTGTGGTGCTGAAACCCATACAGGAAAATGCCATTATGTTAGCAAAGCATCTAATGTTGGTTGATTATTCTCCTCCTAGGGAAGATGAAGATAAACTGATGGGTGCTTCAATTAAAAGCTTCAAGACCACCAAAGATGCCATCTTGACAGGAAGAATATCAAAAATCTATAGACATGGCAAGATAATTTGTGTGATGTCTGGACACCCTCAATTTGGTGAAGCTAAAGTTAAAGAAAATGCAAGACTGGAAGCTCAGAAAAGAAGATTGAAGCAGGCCACTAAAGGAGGAAAAAGGAAACTGGAGATGCCTTCTACTTCAAATATAACTGAAAAAACTTTAGCTGATGACCCAAAAAAGAAAGAAGCAGGATAAGAGTGGGTAAAAGGAATTAGAAGGAAGGTGAATGCAAAAAGGCCAGTTAGTCCCACTGAAATGGAAACTGATCAAGTTCAATCTACAACTTCAAGTCAACCAACTGAGTCCACTAAGAAACCTATTGAAACCAAGGTTTATCCAGGCATCAACTTACATGGTGATCCTATCATACCCAAGGATGAACCTATAGATTGGGACAGTCTACCCTTACCGATTTGAATATTCCAGTATCCACCACAAAGAAGAACAAAATAAATAGGTAGATTATGGGAGTCAAGTCAAATCCGCCTCAACACAAAGTGATCTCCAAGCCCAAGCCCAAAGTTAACAAAGATGATCAATTTTTCATATGTGATATCAAGGAATTCTCAGACCTTAATCTCTACCTGGACGAGCTTGATGAGGTAAGAGGAATTGCTGCTAACACCAAGCTACCAGAAAGATTAGTGTTTAGATACAAGAGAGACAACGAGATCACTTGGCCTTTATATAGAATCCTCAATGTAAGCAACATTTTATGAATAAAGGTGTTTTCAACTATGAAGAAGGATTTTGGTTTCACAAAGACAACCAAAACTGAAGTTCTCAACATGATCAACCAAATTAGACAAAGCTGGAGAGTTCTAAATGCATTGTCTAGAGTTTTAACTATTCCACATATCGGTGATACTGTGCATTTGAGACCTTACTGGATGATGGAGTTTAGAGATGAAAGAGGAGTCAGAAGATTTTTCAGACTTGAAGATCAACTACAAATATCCAGCAATGAAACTATCAGAGAAATACAGGATAAGATGGATCCCAATGATGGTAATGAAGCTGAATTCCATTGACAACTCCAACATCAAATTGAGGAGAATGACAAGAAGCTAGGGAAGAGGTCCAGAGTTTCAAGAAGAAAGAAATGATCAGCTCAGGCTAATGGAGCATCTTGAAGTAACATGTAACCATACTCAACTTTCTTTATTTGAAGCATTTTACAACTTATCTACTGCTAACTGTGTTAATTCTGTTTAGGGTGTTTTGTTTTTATCATCAAGTTAACTTGAATTTATGCCTATAATTCTAATAGACATAAATTGTGGGAGATTGTTAGGAATATGTTATAGGCTTGATGATAACTCTACAAAACACTCTAAGTAGATAAGCTGAATGATTTTGTAACCATCAAAGTGATGGAGTAGCTTATGTTTAATAAGTCTGTAGCATATTCCTGTACACTATAATATCTTAGAAGTTTAGAAGTTGTTAGAAATTCCAAGTCATGTTGACTACTAGCAAGATATGCAGAATAGACTTGAAAATTGTAAATAGATGATGTATTGTAATTCTGCATAAGTGAAAGAGTATTAAGTGCTAAGGAAACACTATCAACGGATAATCTGCAAAGCCCTCAACGGATGACTCAAGGCATTTTCAACGGATAATATATTACAGACTCAACGGAATGTTGAAGTCTAAAAGAACAATCATATCTAAATAGCAGTTAAAAGAAACTTAACACTCACATGGGTTGATTGTACAAGAATGTGGCAGCCTGTAATCAGGATTATGAAGAAAAAGAAGCATTTCCATTTTCATGCAAAACAAGGATGTTCAAAGAAGCTATATCTATCTGGATTGCATGGGACAAAGAAATGAAGCAATATGTGATTAGACCTAGATAATAGACGTACGATTTGTCTTATCATGTATCTAACATAGTGATATATAAACCAATAGTAGAAAGAGTTATTAAGTATCGATTAACAGAGAAAGCAAGAAAGAATAAGAGAGCATTTGTAAGCTGAATCTTTTAGCACTCTGAAGTTTAAGTTTGTAAAACTCTTGTAAGCAGTTGTGTGCATTTTGCATCACAAAGATCTTCTACATTTATATATATCTCTGGTGGAAACAACAATTCACCAGAAAGTTTTTAAACATCCTTGTTTATTTACTTTGTGTTTGAATACGTCAATATTTCTTATTCGCACTAAGCATATTCATAAACAGTTATATTTATATTTGTAAGGAGTTCTTAAAATCGAAAAGAAACCAAGAATTACATTCAACCCCCTTCTATAATTCTAGTTGTTAGATTGTTTGGGAATAACAAATACGTAAGTGAATAAATAAATGTATCAAGCCAATGCAACTTCACATGCAATTCATGCAAACTAATTAGTAAGAATACAACCAAGAATTCGTAATCAAATAGTGATCAACCAAGGAGCATAATAACCTAGCTAAGGTGAATAGTAACCAAGCATGTAGTTGTAGTACTTGGTTAGTGATCTAGCTTTGAGAATTGGTATAACGACTCGTGTATTTTTATTTTATTTGGAAGTGTAATAAAGGTTTAAGTCAATAAATAAAATGTGTGTATTGGTTTTTGGCAGCAGTGTTGATTTTAATTTAATTATTTATGATTCGTTGATATGTGGAGTTGAATTGTGTGATTTACTAATGAGTTATATGATTTTATTTGACTTGTGATAGTGATTTTATGGTAGTTTTAATTCCATAAATATTTGGATTGTCTTTAAAATTGGTTTTCTAATTTTACAATTTTAATAATTATTTTTAGGACTTTAGAAAATTGAGAAATCAGCATTTTATTAATTATTTATTTTTAAATGATTTTCTGAGTGTGTTTGGTTGTAAAATCCATATTTAATTATGAAAATCTTCAAAAATTACGAAACTCATAATATTCGGAGAATTTTAAAATTATTTTAGAAATTTTAGGGAATCATTTCACGTGCGCGTCGTTTCGTTATATATTAAAAAGCGGGTACAAAGAGCACCCTAGAAAGTGTTTTAAAAATTTTAAAAATTACGTCTTTGTAAACTTCGGGTTATTTATGACATTTTGATATTATTTTCATAATTTTTGGGTATTAAATTTTGTGCACCTCAGTCCGTTAATTTTAAGTTTTGGGAGAAATTCAGCTCTTAAATTCTTGTATCCATCCTAAAATTTGCAGCGTGGCAGTTTCTTAATAATCAGGGACGCGTGTCCCTCCCCTTGTGCAACACCTGTTGGCAGTTAATAAAAAAAAATATAACCCAAATCCCCCCACCCCCCTTCTCTCTCGGTCTACTCCTCTGTTCTCTCTCGTTTATTCGGTTCTCTCTGTTCCTTCTTCCTTTCGTTTCTCTCGAGCCGTGTTGCTTCCTATGTCCTGGTAATTATTTGCCGCTTGCTTCTTCTATTTTGGCTGTTGTTCCTTCTGTGGCACCGCCGTCGCCTTCGGTTTCCGGTATGGTGGCGGTGGTGCAAGTTGTGTTGATTATAGATGTACATATATATATATATGTGTGTGTGTGTAATCTCTGTGTGTGTGTGCGATGTGTGTGCAAGTGTGTGTGTGTGCATGTCTGCGTGGTGGCGCGTGTGTGCTGGTGCGGCTGTGTTCTTGTTGTTGGGTTGGTTCTGTTGGGCCTTGCAATTGGGCTCGGTTGTTTGGGCCTCTTCCTGTTGGGCCGAGATTATGCAGTTGGTTAAAAATTATAAATTTAATTATTATTTCTTTTTCTGTAGGAAACAAATTTGATTATTATTTGTGAAATAAAATGTTTGTTGCGGGAAACCAATAATATTAATCGGTATAATTTATTTGGGAACCCGTATTATATCGGACGCCAATAAATTGTGTCGCCGTTGACGATGAACTTTGATGAGTCAACTGTGGACGGTGATGACGATGTTCTGAGTCCTAAATTTTATAAATAAATAAAATAATTACATAAAATATTTTTAGACTTAAATGATTAATTGTGAATGGTGAGATGTATGTTGTATAAAATGATGGAGCAATAGTTCGGATTGTTGAGAATTGTTGACGTCGATTATAATCGACGGGTAGTCTTATAAATAAAGAAGTTGCTGCCAAAATTTTCTAAAAATATATTTGTAAACGTACATAATTATATTTTACGTGTTACCCCTATTTATGTTCGGGATATGTGATTACGTGGTTATAGATATAATAATAATACGAGTCGGATTATCGGATTGGGTTGTTAGAATCTGAGGATATCAAGCATGTCAGTATAACTAATTAGGGTATTCTGTAATTGTAGATCCCAGTCGAGTTGTCCCAGGATCAAAGTCAGCGTGAAAGCTACTTTGGGTTTGTAAAGCGTTGCAAGGCAAGTACCCCTGACCATTCTTTTATGGTTCAGTGCATATGAATAGCTAAATGTTTTATTCTCGTAATGGAACATAAATGTTTTCAGTTGCGTATCCCCGTAGTTATAAATCACTGTTTTCAAATTGTTTTGGGGAGAAGTAACTTCAAAAAGGTACCTATCTCGAATGGAATGATTTGCGAAACGGATTTTATTTGTGTGCTGATTAAATAAAGGATTTTAAAAATGAGATAGGTACAAGTATTTTGAAAACTGGATAAAACGGTCAGATATGGGATACATTGGGGCCAGAGTAGGCCTATTGAGGTGGCGTAAGAGGCTAATTCGGTTGCGCGCACTATAAAACCGATTAGTCCAGCAGGTCAGAGACCTAGCTAGTCTCTGAGTTCCGAAACAGGTAAATGGGATGGCAGTTAGAGCCGTCTGGTGTTGATAGCCTGATCAGCTGTCTTCACATATCCGCTATGTATATGATTGGGATTTGTGATTTATATAAGAGCATAAATAGTTGATACAGCGGTTTTATAAAAATGATTAACATGCTAAAATTGGACTCTGGTATTTACACAGCACATTACTATGTTGTTTTAACAAAGCATGCTAGTTAGTGATATCCAGTTATCTCTGATTTTCATTATGAAATGTTGATACCATGATTATAACTCTGTTCCTATTATTGTTACATTACTGTTTTATTCTGTTATTCATATCTTGGTACTGCTGAGCGATTATGCTCACCCTTGCAAACTGTTATGTATATCTCGCAGATGCCTAGAAGACCAGTCAGACCGACCCACGTTCCCGCCCCTTCTGGACCCGGCTCCTCTGAGGGAGTTTGTATCAGGCCATGAGGTCTGAGAAGTTGCTGAATAATGTGTTAGATGTTGAATAAAGAGTTTGTAATAGTAAAAACCTGAATTATACTTGAACCTGGATCAGATCTTGGTTTTTGGGTCAAATTAGTATATTTTAATAATAATTCTGTTGTTTATATTTGTTGGTAGTTGTGTTTAGTGACGTCAACTCCTGACCCCGGGGTTGAGGCCGTCACAGTTGGTATCAGAGCTACAGGTTCAAGTCCCTGATTCAGGTTAGGGATTGTGTCGAGTAGGTGATAATGTGAGTCTTTAGGAGTGAGTCAGTAACTCATATAGAGGAGCAAACCTTTAGAGTCAATTGAGGGTTCCGACGGCGTTACCCTGGCATCTATTAAATGTTTGATAGAATTGCCTTGACCTGGTTGTGTCTTGCCTGTATATTTATTATGTTGACAGTGGCCTATTGCGATTTCGAGCTCTCCATCTCGGGAGAATCCCTCTGATTTGGATAGCTCAGATTCCGAGAGACCCCCTGATGCTGTTACCGAGGAGACCCATATGCCTCCTCCACCAGTCCCTTCTTTTGTTCCTCGAGACATCCCTGGATCTGGTCCTCGTCCCCGTTGGGTACGTAGGTCTATATCTACTGTCAGGGATTTCCCTCCCGGCTGCGGTCCCAGTTCTTCCATGATTAGACCTCTAGTACCTCCTGTGGCCCCTAGTGGTACTTCTTCACCGATCCCTTACCATGTTCATAGGGCGGTGAATACTTCCTTTATCAGAGATCAGAGTCCGGAGTTTGCTGCTCAGTTTGATCAGGTACCTGTTGCACCTTTCCAGGGCATCCCTGCCCCTTCCCCTGAGGTGCGAGCCCGTGTGAGAGCATTGACCCAGATGGTTGTAGAGAGGGCTAGATCTGTTGACCGTTTCATTAGTTCAGAGTTCAGAGCTGTGCAGTATCAGGACCTAGTGAACTGGCTAGTGTTTGAGCTAGGTTCCATTGGTGGCAGTGGTAGTGGCTAAACAGAGCTGCAGTAGAGGGATGCAGAGCTCAGAGTTGACCTCTAGGAGTTCTGTAGTTGTTTACTTTGTATATGTACATTATGTTGTGATAGTTTGTAGTAGGCGAGACTGCTATGACAGCCAATTTTGGTGTGTATTCAGATGGTTCTTTTCAGTTGGATTTTCAGTTGTACTAGCTGGATTATGTTGGTTACTGTGTTTCAGCTGCTTTATCTTATTGTTCAGTTTTATATATTGTGTGTTGCTATTATTGTTTTTATTATTATTGTTGTTTCTGTTGCTGGCATTTTTAGATTATAATCATTCACTCAGGACGGATCCAATAAACTGGGGATGAGAATATTGTCTTTGTGGCAACGCTCTCCTGATGCATAAATATAAACTGCTGGAGCAATCCATTTTCTTATATATGACTGTTATATTTTAGGAGATGCCACCAAAGAGAAATTCTCAGCCCAATAACGGATCTGATGGGGATCCTTTCATGAGTGACTTGATGAACTTGTTGCGTCAGCAGACTGTACAGCTGGCCCAACAGCAATAACAATTCCAGCAGCAGCAGCAACAATTGTAACAGCAACAACAACAGCAACAACAGCTCATACAGCAACAACAACAGCAAATCCAACAGCAGCAACTACAAATCCAACAGCAGCATGAGATGAGAGGGGCAAATCAAGGGGTTAGTTTTAAGTCTTTTCAAGCAGTGAAGCCCCCAGAGTTTAAAGGAGGAGTAGATCATATTGCTGCCAGGATATGGTTAAAGGAAATGGAAAAGCGTTTGCGTTCACCAAGGTGAGTGAGGATTTAAAGACTGATTATGCTAGTCATTTTCTGAGGAATGATTCGAATTATTGGTGGGAATCTACGCGAGCCCTTGAAGGAGAAGGTCCAGTTCCCTGGACCAGATTTACAGAATTGTTTTTGGAAAAATACTTTCCAGACTGTCTCCAAAGTCAAATGGAGGTGGAATTTTTGGAACTGAAACAAGGAGATAGGAGTGTCACGGAATATGAAGCGAAGTTTACGGAGTTGGCCCGTATAGCACCGGAATATGTGAGTTCAGAAGCTCAACGAGCGAAACGGTTTCAACAAGGGTTGAAGCTAGAAATAAGGAGTGGAGTTGTAGCTTTGCAGCTTAAGACTTATACTTCGGTAGTCCAGGCTGCCCTAGTGATAGAGAGTGATCAAAAGTTAGCTGCAAAGGAGCAGGGTGAGAAGAAGAGGAAATTTGAAAGTGGACCTGCTAAGTCAGAATCAGGAATAGCAAGTCGAAAGTTCCAGCGTTGGTTTGGCAAGAATAAGAATAAGAAGTTTAGAAGGCAGAACTTTCCCCAAGCTAAACCCGGTACAACATCAGTTAACGCTGCCCCGACGAGGATAAGTAAGCCAGTGGCTAATTGTAAGACGTGTGGGAAAAAGCACAGTGGACAGTGCCGAGAGAATGTTAATTATTTTAAGTGTGGACAGAAAGGTAACTATTCCACGAAGTGTAAGTCTGAGATTCAAGGAGTTACTTGTTTTAGTTGCGGAAAAGTGGGACACATAGCTAGGAATTGCAAATCAGTGACGCAAGGTAATGTCGGAAGGAGTGTGTCTCAAGGTCCAGCAACCAAGACTGCTAGAGCTAGGACTTTTAAGATGACACAGAAGTCTCCAGTTCATGACTCCGATGTGGTTGCAGGTACGCTTATTCTTAATTTCGTACCTGTTAACGTTTTGTTTGATTCGGGAGCGTCCAAATATTTTATATATGTGAATTGTGTGAATAAAATGCAATTGATGTTAGAAGACCTAGACGAACCTCTGACCATAGAAGTGGCTAATAAAGATAAAGTACCTGTAAAACAATTTTGTCCTAGTTGTTCCCTATAGATTTCAGGGTACATGTTCCTAGTTAACTTAATACCCTTCGAGTTGGGAGACTTTGATGTTATTTTAGGTATGGATTGGTTGTCTCGATATAAGGCGAATATAGACTGTAAGAAAAAAAGAGTTGTAATGTACACCCTAGAGAATAAAAGAATCAGCTACCAAGGACAGAGACAAGATAGGAAGTTCCTTTCAGTGATGCAAGCAAAAAGATTGATGCGGCAAGGATGTGAGGCGTACTTGGCTCATGTGGTGGATATGAAGAAAGAGATCCCTATTTTGGATGAGATCCCTATAGTAAGAGAATTCCCTGACGTTTTCCCAGAAGAATTACCAGGATTGCCACCTGATCGTGAGATAGAGTTTTCCATTGATTTGATATTTGGAGCTGAACCTGTTTCTAAGGCTCCATACAGGATGGCCCCGATGGAAATGAAAGAATTGGCTAAGCAACTTCAGGAATTATTGGATAAAGGAGTTATTCGACCCAGTGTTTCCCCGTGGGGTGCTCCAGTGCTATTTGTGAAGAAAAAGGATGGAAGCATGAGATTATGTATTGATTATAGAGAGCTGAACAAGTTGACAATAAAGAATAAGTATCCTTTGCCACGAATCGATGATTTGTTTGATCAGCTCAAGGGAGCATGTTACTTCTCAAAGATTGACTTAAGATCTGGCTACCACCAACTGAAGATAAAGCCTGAAGATATCCCCAAGACTGCATTCAGAACAAGGTATGGCCATTACGAGTTTCTAGTGATGTCGTTTGGGTTGACGAATGCACCAGCGGCTTTTATGGATTCGATGAATAGGGTATACAAGGAGTATTTGGATAAGTTTGTTATTGTATTTATTGATGACATCCTCATATACTCGAAGAATCCAGAAGATCACGCAGTGCATCTGCAGATTGCCCTTCAGAAGTTAAGAGAAAAGCAATTGTATGTGAAGTTTTCTAAGTATGAGTTTTGGCTGACGGAAGTACAGTTTCTTGGACATGTGGTGAGTAAGGAAGGTATTAAAGTAGACCCGGTAAAGATCGAAGCCGTATCAAAGTGGGAGCAACCGAAGACACCAACAGAAATAAGGAGTTTTCTTGGATTAACAGGATATTATCGAAGGTTTGTGAAAGATTTTTCGAAGATTGCATCCCCACTAACCAAGTTGACCAGGAAAAATGAGAAGTTCGTTTGGACGGAAAAGTGTGAAGAGAGTTTCCAGTAATTAAAACGAAGATTAGTGACGGCTCCAGTGTTAGCATTGCCAGATGAGACGAGAAACTTTGTAATCTATAGTGATGCTTCTTTGAAAGGATTGGGATGTGTGTTAATGCAGCATGACAAAGTGATTGCTTATGCCTCCAGACAGTTAAAGCCTCATGAGCAGAAATATCCAGTTCATGATCTTGAATTGGCGGCTATAGTATTTGCTTTAAAGTTATGGCGTCACTACTTATATGGCGAGAAATGTGATATTTACACAGATCATAAGAGCCTGAAGTACATATTCACGCAGAAAGATTTAAACATGAGACAGAGAAGGTGGTTGGAGTTGATTAAGGACTATGATTGTTCGATTAATTATCACCCAGGTAAAGCCAATGTGGTGGCTGATGCTTTGAGTAGAAAAGAAAGACTGAATATGGTTAAGATTGTGGAGGAATTATCATAAGACTAAGAAAAAATGGAAATTGAGATTCGAGTATCTGGCGAAAGGCAAGAGCAATTGTATGAAGTTACTTTCCAGCCGGCATTGATGGAAAAGATTAGAAGATGTCAAGAAGGAGTTATGGAACAAGAGTTGGATACCTTGACGGGAGAAGAATTATGTACTCAAAAAGATAGTCAAGGTTTATATAGATTTTTGTCCAGAGTTTGGATTCCTAATGTAACGGAGTTGAAGAACGAAGTATTGCAGGAAACACATAACTCTAGGTTTTTTATCCACCCTGGTAGTACCAAGATGTACCAGGATCTGAAGAAAAATTTTTGGTGGCCAGGAATGAAGAAGGATATTGCCAATTGGGTAAGTAGATGTCATGTGTGTCAAACGGTGAAAGCAGAGCATCAACGACCGAGTGGATTGTTACAACCTTTGGAGATTCCCCAATGGAAATGGGAAGACATTGCTATGGATTTCGTAGTAGGATTTCCAAGGACGAGAGCGAATCATGATGCTATTTGAGTAATCATTGATAGGTTGACTAAGTCAGCACATTTCCTTCCGATCAATGAAAGATATTCGTTGGAAAAGTTAGTCAAGTTGTACTTAGATGAGATAGTTACCAAACATGGAGTGCTTGTTTCTATAGTGTCGGATCGAGACCCGAGATTTAATTCCCGGTTCTGGACTAAATTCCAAGAGTGCCTAGGAACGAAATTAAATATGAGCACCGCTTATCATCCCCAGACGGACGGTCAAAGTGAAAGAACGATTCAGACCATAGAGGATATGTTGAGAGTCTGTGTTTTGGATTTTAAAGGTAATTGGGATGAGCACCTACCTTTGATTGAGTTCTCGTATAATAATAGTTATCATGCTAGTATTGGGATGCCGCCTTACGAAGCTTTGTATGGGCGTAAGTGTAGATTACCATTGTATTGGGATGAGGTAGGAGAAAAGAAAGTGTTAGGTCCTGAGTTGGTTCAGCAAACCAGAGATGCCATAGTGTTGATCCGGAAAAGGTTAGAAGCAGCCCAAGATAGACAGAAAAAGTATGCAGATTTATATAGGAAAGATATGGACTTCGAGATAGGAGCTCTAGTGTTACTAAGGGTATCACCTTGGAAAGGGTTAGTACGGTTTGGTCAGAAGGGTAAACTCAGCCCTAGATTTATAGGACCCTTTGAAGTTTTGAAGAAAGTGGGAAAGGTCGCTTACGAGATAGCGTTACCACCGCAGTGGCAGCACATTCATAATGTGTTCCACGTATCTATGTTGAAACCCTATGTCCCTAATTCGAATCAAGTCATAGAATATGGACCCATTGAACTTCAACCAGATTTGTTCTATGTGGAACAACCGGTCCAAATCCTAGACCGTAAGGAACGAGTCCTTAGGAATAAGGTAATTCCTATAGTAAAAGTTTTGTGGAGAAATCCTCGAGTAGAAGAGTCTACTTGGGAATTAGAGTCATACATGCTTGATAAATATCTTCATTTGTTTAGCTGAGTCAGATTCTGGGGACATAATCTTTTAAAGGGGGAAAGGATATAACGACTCGTGTATTTTTATTTTATTTGGAAGTGTAATAAAGGTTTAAGTAAATAAATAAAATGTGTGTATTGGTTTTTGGCAGCAGTGTTGATTTTTATTTAATTATTTATGATTCGTTGATATGTGGAGTTGAATTGTGAGATTTACTAATGAGTTATATGATTTTATTTGACATGTGATAGTGATTTTATGGTAGTTTTAATTCCATAAATATTTTGATTGTCTTTAAAATTGGTTTTCTAATTTTATAATTTCAATAATTATTTTTAGGACTTTATAAAATTGAGAAATCAGCATTTTATTAATTATTTATTTTTACATGATTTTCTGAGTATGTTTGGTTGTAAAATCCATATTTAATTATGGAAATCTTCAAAAATTACGAAACTCATATTTTATGAAGGTTATAATATTTGGAGAATTTTAAAATTATTTTAGAAATTTTCGAGAATCGTTTCACGTGCGCGTCGTTTCGTTATATATTAAAAAGCGGGTACAAAGAGCACCCTAAAAAGTATTTTAAAAATTTTAAAAATTACGTCTTTTTAAACTTCGGGTTATTTATGACATTTCGATATTATTTTCATAATTTTCGGGTATTAAATTTCGTGCACCTCAGTCCGTTAATTTTAAGTTTCGGGACAAATTCAGCTCTTAAATTTTTGTATATATCCTAAAATTTGCAGCGTGGCAGTTTCTTAATAATCAGGGACGCGTGTCCCTCCCCTTGTGCAACACCTGTTGGCAGTTAATAAAAAAAATATAACCCAAATCCCCCCACCCCCCTTCTCTCTCGGTCTACTCCTCTGTTCTCTCTCGTTTATTCGGTTCTCTCTGTTCCTTCTTCCTTTCGTTTCTCTCGAGCCGTGTTGCTTCCGGTGTCCTGGTAATTATTTGCCGCCTGCTTCTTCTATTTTGGCTGTTGTTCCTTCTGTGGTGCCGCCGTCGCCTCCGGTTTCCGGCATGGTGGCGGTGGTGCAAGTTGTGTTGATTATATCTGTACATATATATATATATATGTGTGTGTGTAATCTTTGTGTGTGTATGCGATGTGTGTGCAAGTGTGTGTGTGTGTGTGCGTGTCTGCGCTGTGGCGCGTGTGTGCTGGTGCGGCTGTGCACAGTGTTGTGCGGCTGTGTTCTTGTTGTTGGGTTGGTTCTGTTGGGCCTTGCAATTGGGCTCGGTTGTTTGGGCCTCTTCCTGTTGGGCCGAGATTATGCAGTTGGTTGAATATTATAAATTTAATTATTATTTCTTTTTCTGCAGGAAACAAATTTGATTATTATTTGTGAAATAAAATGTTTGTTGCGGGAAACCAATAATATTAATCGGTATAATTTATTTGGGAACCCGTATTATATCGGACGCCAATAAATTGTGCCGCCGTTGACGATGAACTTCGATGAGTCAACGGTGGACGGTGATGACGATGTTCTGAGTCCTAAATTTTATAAATAAATAAAATAATTACATAAAATATTTTCAGACTTAAATGATTAATTGTGAATGGTGAGATGTATGTTGTATAAAATGATGGAGCAATAGTTCGGATTGTTGAGAATTGTTGATGTCGATTATAATCGACGGGTAGTCTTATAAATAAAGAAGTTGCTGCCAAAATTTTCTAAAAATATTTGTAAACGTACATAATTATATTCTACGTGTTACTCCTATTTATGTTCGGGATATGTGATTACGTGGTTATAGATATAATAATAATACGAGTCAGATTATCGGATTGGGTTGTTAGAATCTGAGGATATCAAGCATGTCGGTATAACTAATTAGGGTATTCTATAATTGTAGATCCCAGTCCAGTTGTCCCAGGATCAAAGTCAGTGTGAAAGTTACTTAGGGTTTGTAAAGCGTTGCAAGGCAAGTACCCCTGACCATTCTTTTATGGTTCAGTGCATATGAATAGCTAAATGTTTTATTCTCGTAATGGAACAGAAATGTTTTCAGTTGCGTATCCCCGTAGTTATAAATCACTGTTTTCAAATTGTTTTGGGGAAAAGTAACTTCAAAAAGGTACCTATCTCGAATGGAATGATTTGCGAAATGGATTTTATTTGTGTGCTGGTTAAATAAAGGATTTTGAAAATGAGATAGGTACAAGTGTTTTGAAAACTGGATAAAACGGTCAGATTAGGGATACATTGGGGCCAGAGTAGGCCTATTGAGGTGGCGTAAGAGGCTAATTCGGTTGCGCGCACTATAAAACCGATTAGTCCAGCAGGTCAGAGACCTAGCTAGTCTCTGAGTTCCGGAACAGGTAAATGGGATGGCAGTTAGAGCCGTCTGGTGTTGATAGCCTGATCAGCTGTCTTCACATATCCGCTATGTATATGATTGGGATTTGTGATTTATATAAGAGCATAAATAGTTGATACAGCGGTTTTATAAAAATGATTAGCATGCTAAAATTGGACTCTGGTATTTACACAGCACACTACTATGTTGTTTTAACAAAGCATGCTAGTTAGTGATATCCAGTTATCTCTGATTTTCATTATGAAATGTTGATACCATGATTATAACTCTGTTCCTATTATTGTTACATTATTGTTTTATTCTGTTATTCATATCTTGGTACTGCTGAGCGATTATGCTCACCCTTGCAAACTGTTATGTATATCTCGCAGATGTCTAGAAGACCAGTCAGACCGACCCACGTTCCCGCCCCTTCTGGACCCGGCTCCTCTGAGGTAGTTTGTATCAGGCCATGAGGTCTGAGGAGTTGCTGAATAAAGTTAGTGTGTGTTAGATGTTGAATAAAGAGTTTGTAATAGTAAAAACCTGAATTATACTTGAACCTGGATCGGATCTTGGTTTTGGGGTCAAATTAGTATATTTTAATAATAATTCTGTTGTTTATATTTGTTGGTAGTTGTGTTTAGTGACGTCAACTCCTGACCCCGGGGTTGAGGCCGTCACAATTGGCCATGCTAGAAGATATGTACTAAGATTTGCATATCTAAATATATCATAAATTCACAACAATTATCCAAAATCATCCAACCAAGCAAGCAACAAAGAAAATTTCTCCTCTCTCCCCCTTGAAGCTATATGGCTATTTCAAAGAAAAGGAAGAACCAAAACTCAAACCTCAAGATCTAGCCATGGATAAATGCTATATTTAATTTCCTTTCAATATCAAACTAAGGTAATATAACCTTTTCATAGAATTTTTTAAGGTTTGGAAGGTTAAATAAATTCATGAAAGTGATGATAAATAGTGCCAAATAGTGACTTTTCTTGATTTCTTGATTTTCAAGGAAAGATCTAAGTTTCTTGAGCACACCCAAGCCTCACTAAACATCATCCATCAAGAATAAAACCTTCCAAGCTACCAAGAAAGGTATAAACCTTCATCCAATTTATTTTAAGGTTTAGGTTTCAAGAAAAGTTTGGATCTTGGTTATAAACATAGTTTTGATGGTTGATATATTGATTTCTTGATGATTAGTTAGTTAGATGCTAAGGTTGATGTTGTGGACTCAAGAACTTAAAGTTCTTAGGATGATTAAGTATTTAAATGTTGGTATGATGATTTATGGTTAGTAATTAGTAGTTTAGAGCGAAAACGAAACTCGAATCGTAAGCATAACATCGATAAAATGGTTGAATCATAACTTTAAGTTTTCTGCAGAAGTACAGAAAATTATAATCTGTGATTTCTTGAAATTAAGACTTGACAATGATATAGCTTGTTTAAAGGATCGTTTAGGCGCTTGAATTGCTTGATTTCGATTTACGGTTCAAAAGTTAGGGCCGTTTTAGTGAAAATGATTTACGCGATAAAAACTCCTACGAATTACAAACTGTAGAAGTATAAAAGATCGACATAAAAGTATTCAAAAATTATGAAATTTTCACAGAGACTAAGAAATGGAATATATTAATTTCCATAATAAATTCAAATAAAAATATGAATTTTTCAAGTTTATAAAAATATCGGAGCCGAGATCGCGCAAGTAGACCTTAAGAATTGCAAGTGGAACCTAGTGGCAAAAATGAAAGTGACTAATGGACATAAAGGATAATGACAAGAAAATGAAGTTAACGAGTACTCATACTTTATTGAAACTACGAGAGTAAAGCGATTCGTATAAATTGATTATAAGTATTGCGTAATTACCAAGTGACGATAAATACGATTAGAATCTAACGGAACGAAAATGTTCTTGATTTTATATTTTCGGACGAACTCTAGAGTGCCCTCCACCTTGAAACACCCAGGCAAGTTTACGAACCCAACTCCATATACTGTTCTGTTGTGAAGATTGTTTTACTGTCTTTCGTAGAAATGCCATGATTGTTATGATAGTAAAATACGAGTTTTTACGTATCGATAATGGTTGAGTTTACGATGCATATATCGTAGATTATATTTACGCTATTGAATAGCGCGAAGTATAAGGTATAAGACTGAGGGTCGGTCAGCTTTTATAAAGTATAAACCCGGGAATCATCCCGGAGATGTTTTGGACGATTAAAAGTTCGTAGCTATTTTGTTTCAAGGGACTCGATGTCCTTTTGCGAAATACTAAGTTACATCAAATTTATTATCAAATGATTGTATTCCCCCAACTAAATTTAATTACCCGAACAATGAATATTATTTAAGATATTCATTTAAATAGGAGAATTATCCTCAAACGATTATTTTATTTTTAATATAATTATTTAATATTATTATAAATCAGTTTAAAATCTTAAACATAAAATTAGTTGAGGATTATTATTTCAAATATTCTTTTAAAATAGAATTATTTGAGATTTAATTATTTAATAATTATTATTTATTTATTAAATATTTATTAAATTATTTAATATGATTTAAAAATCATAAAACCTATTTTAAATATTTTCTGAAATCCAGAAAATTATTCTAATACTTTCGAATCGTCAAAAAGATTATCTCGACGTACTCTAAACATTTTGACTATAGTATCAAAAGAAACTCTCCCTTATTTATTTATCTGTTGACAACGGTCAACTCACATTATCTTAGTACTTCCACCGAAAATTCTCGGAAGTACATATATACATATATGAGATGAGTTTTGTCTATCAACAAGAAAAACGCTTGAGGAACTTCGATATAATTCGAGTTCCAGATTTATAAAAAGCTTCTTTAAAGGACAAGGATGGGTAGACTCTAGTACTTTATGTACTGGAGCGACTACTAGTGTGCCACTTGTAAACATGTGAAATATGTGGAAAGCCTGGATGTATGGGCCACATATAATATGCCCGAATGCGGCAAGGGTGACAACTGGATGTATGTGAGTCATCCTTCTACATGTAGAGAACAATAAATAATTACCATTATACGACTGATTATCGTATTTTGGGGGCTCCGGTTAATATCCTATTCTTCCAACTGGAATTGAGATACGATACTAAAACCCAAGCCTAGGTGCTGGGTTTACCATTTGTAACGACTGGGAATTTCACGATGTAATTAAGTGAATAAAGTATGATTCATGTGAGGTGATTATAATATACATTATGTGATTAAGTGATGGTTAATTGTCTTTATTGTATATTAGTATTTGGGAGCATAGATAGATGCGTTCCAATTTAAAGAGTCAGCTTAGAGGTTAAGCTGTGTTGTCGGGCCATCAGGTAGAACGTAACCCGTCTTAAAAAAAAGGGGGTTAAAGTGTTTAAAGGTGAAATATGTTTTGATATGTGAAATGGAATGTTTAAGTGAGAATTATGTTCTAGTAATGTGTCGGTTAGTAAAGATAATCGATTGTGAAGCGTAATTGAAACGCTGAGGGTTGGGCCGTCAAGCGGAACGTGACCCGATACGCAAAAAGAGGAATATTAATGAAAAAGGGGAAATCTATGATTAATTATGAGTTGTGATGTGTGGATATATGTGCTTTCTTGTCTATATGCATGATTACGTGATCTGTTAATTTTTAAAAGGATTTAAGGGATTCATTTGATTTAAAATAAGGATTATTGGACCTTTATGCATTTTTATAAAATTATTCGAGTAAGGTCTTAGAGACTTTCTAAAAGTGATAGATGGATTTATTTCGTGATCGTTGCATTTGAAAATGATTTTATAGAGCTAAAATGCTATTTTCAGCATTATCTTGTAAAATCCGTATTTAATCAACCGCTCGCTCAAAAATTATTCCGAAAATATGGCTGAAAAGCTAATTTCGAGATCTACATTTTAAAATCATTATTCATTTCATTCTCATCTTTTCCGAAAGAGCTATTTCTTGATTAAATTCGTTTTTGGATTAATAATAAGAGAAAAGAAATGTAAAAGTATGGTAAAATGACCATACTACCCTTACAAGCCAATATAAATACTCCCTTCCCTTCCCCTTTTTCTTTCTTCACCCGGCCTCACTCTCTCTTCTCTCACATTCTCTCATTTTTCTCTCTTTCTCTCTCTCACTCGAAGCTCTCTCTCTCTACCTATGTCTCGATATATGATCTATCTTCCTCTCTATTTTTTTGGAAACCTTCATGAAACTTCACCCTTGTTCCATATATGAGATTTGATTCACTTGCATCTGTGTGTTTATACTTGCATGCGACTATGTATGTGTGTTTGGGTTCAGCTTTTGCCGAGTTCTTATCTTAATAAACTCGAGATGATGTGATTTGTGATGATTATATCTTGCATGTATTTGTTGCTGTGATTTTTGGAGAGAAATCGGAGGTTCAAGGTTGGAAACCCCCGAATGGGGGCACCACCGTGGAACCACCGCCACCGGTGATGAACTCCGGTGAACCGGTGGTGAGTCATAATGTGTAAACTGAACTCTACTAATCATAAAACCTATTTTCAAAGATTGCATGTGGTGATTTCATAAAAACCCGAATGGGTCCTTGATTTTGAGAAGATAAATTTGATTGTTCTTTGATAAAAATGACTTGTTAATGTATATTCTTAGTAGTAATTGGGAGATTTGATTAGTTGATGATTTAATGAATTGAATTAAGAGTTGCATGTGTTGTTTTGCTTGAAAACCGAGTGGTTCATGTTTATTAAGTTGATTTTAATGATGTAAATGATTTATTGTTGATTGATTATAGAGATTCTTGAATAAGTAGATTGAGTTATGGTTTAAGAACTCCAAATGATGCATGCATGTCTTGATTGTTGGAAATTTCGGGTGTTCTTGATTGATCTTAAGGGATAAGTTGATTTATGCGTTTAAACGAACTATAGGTGTAATTTCGATTTGGTTCTAGTAAGTGCATGTCAAAATTTATCTATGCATGTGTGTTTCTTTTGAAAAATCCGAATGGATCTTATGGTTAAAAGAGATTAAGTGGATTTTGTGAGTTTATGTGCTAATTGCATTAGTTACTAGCGAGAATCGACATGAGAATTTGGATGCATGTCAAGATAGAGTTTTGCATGTAAGCGTTTAGGCTAAAAGATAATTTAAAGGAATAGTGGTGACTTGATCCCAAGTTTTTATGCAATTTTAGTGCTTGCATGTTAATGCTTGATTCTTGGTTCTGTTTGGTTGTAAGGGCCGAATGGAATATAGACATAAAAGAGATTGATTTGATGCTAAGTGAATGCATGTGTAATTTCTAAGAGATATTTGATTTACTTGATTATTTTGGTTCGAATTAAGTGTTGAAAAAGGAAGGATTGAGCCGTCTAGTTACAAGGGTATATAATTGCTATGATAACTCAAGTATAGAGTTGAAAATGCAAGGATTAAATGATATATATTGTATTTACATCGTAATACGTGATTCGAAGTCTTTATGGTTAAAGTATACGAGTTATGGTATGGACGTGTTGTGTGATTATAATTGAGTATATATATACTCTTAGGATATTGCGAATAAGGGAAATGTTAAGCGTTCTGGGAACATCAAGTGGGAATCTAATTAAGGTTTTGGTTTTTGATTGTAGATTCGGAGCGTGAGGGCATTCAGGCTAGGAAATGGAAAAGTATACTAGGAGGCAGTAGTTCAACCTTTGTGAAACAGGAAAGCGAACTCAGGCAAGTAACTCTACTTACTTGTGTAAATGGTTATAAAGAGGATATTGTTCATGCCATGTAGAGTATTGAACTTTAATAGTAATGTACCCCTGTTATTGATTCTTGTGATACCCTATTTTTGTTCTTGTGAACTTGTTATTGATAAGACTATTGTTCAAACCCTTTGGTAACCTTTTCTTATCCTGATTATTTGTAAATACCATGAACTGTTGCAAACCCTATAAGAACCTTTACAAACCCCTTGTGTAATGATCCTTTACTCCTTTGTTTACCTTATACCCTATTGATCCTTGAAACGGTTTTGATTCCCTAACTTGCGTACCTTGTTATCATTTGATCAAGATCTTTAGCATTGAACCTTGCTTAACTTTGGTTTATTCACTTCCTTTGAATTCTTGAAATTTAACTTAAGAATGAGTTTTGACTTGAAAGAGTCTGAATTATTTCATATTCTTGGTAATGATAAAATGGATTTAGTAAACCTTTCTTTTTCCAATACAAGGTTTTCCAAATGAATTCCTGATGGATTGGATTAGGACGTAAGAGACTAGTGGGACTAGTCCAGTCATGTTAAGAGGCTAGCGGGGCTACTCCAGTTTAAGGCTGAAATTATGCCATTGGTGCCTTAAAGACCGGATGGAGGTCGGTACGGGTTGATCACCCGTATTATTATGAATTGAAAGTTAAAGTATTCCAATCAAGGGTTCCATGACTATTTAAAAAGGAATTGGATTTCCTATCTAGTAATTGATTCTTTGAAAATGAAAAGGCTTATATTGTTCTGAAAAGAGTTGATTGTGATATTGTGAAGCTTACAGCTTGTGAACCCTGATTTTTTATTATGTTGATATTATCAATCATATAATTGATTCCTAATGATGAAAAGATTATCGCTTTCCATTTGAAAGATCATTTGTGATCCTATTAATGATTTGTGATGAATGTCGGCTTTCACCCTATCTTGAGCCTTGTTCCTTGAAAGCCCAAAGCTTTTCTTCATAACCCTTTCATAGCCCAAAAGATAGAAATCTGCCACCTAGAAATGATAAAGTCGAATGTCCTGAGTTCAAAAATGGTATATTGTGGATTTTATATCGTAGAACTGTTTTATAGTTACTTGCTGAGTTTTATACTCATGTGTTTTGTTTTAATCTAACCATTGCAGTTAAGCAAGAAGATGGCCAGACTTAGGCGCACTGCTCGTAAGAGCGTACCTGGTGGTCCCTATCGTGTGGAGGCTTCCGGTTACCAGAGCAGGTAGTGCAGGTTTTGAGTGAGCAAGCGCTTAGCCGAAAGGTTGTTAAGATACAATGGGTTATCTGTCGGTTCCAAGTCGGAATCGACTATGTAAATTTGGTTATATTTTGGGTTTTAAATTATATTCTATGGTTGGTAGTTGTAATCTTGTCTCATACTTTATCCTGTTTGATCATGTTAGTAGCTAATCGGGGTTTATGCTTATTTAATCCTTAGTTTAAAGGTGTGTGGGTCCTCATTTTCCTAACCCCGAGATTGAGGGCGTCACACCATTAAGGTATTTGCAGACTAATAAGTCAATGAAAGAATTGTTTCGAAAAGAGGTGTGTATCACCAAGAAAATTACGTTAAACAAACATATATCCATATATGGAATCTGATATAAATTTCTTGTACAGTCTTTTTATACTGTAAATTATTATGCTGGGCGTTATAGCTCATACTTATTTTCTTAAAATGACACAACAGAACTGTAAACCAAGATGCCGATTAGAAAGCTCACAACCCGGAAGCGAGTAGGAAATGGCCAGCTTTTCTTGGCGTAGTGCCACAGGTAGACCGTATAAGCTGGATTGGGTTTCAGTTATTTTTAGTACGTCATATATATAAGTATGACTTATGTAAGGTAGTAATGAAGAAATATATATTTGGCTTAATTACTTTTAGTCTGTAATACCTATCACCTTGCGGATTTAATAACTCTAGTAATGCATTATTCATTTCTAAGACAATAACCTGTAAGTGTGTGTTGATAAGTGTAGGGTTGTAGAATTGTGAGTATATATATAATGGTGTGCAAGATAAGTGTTAAACATGATTCAGGATGGCATGGCCTCCTAAATCCATGACCCCGAGTTGGGGCGTCACATTGTAGCTCCAAGGACTCCAAGGTGGCGCAACTTAGTGTAAAAATTAAATTTTACCTAGAAGCTAGATGGCGCAAGTGGGCTCTAGAAAAACCAAGGAAAGATGCTTAAAGGCGCAAGTGAAGTCCCATGGAACACCCTAGGCGTAACTTGATATAATTTTTAATGCATGGAACCTCCTTGTATCATCCTGGTCGTAAGTAACATCTCAGCAACAATTTAAGATTCAAATGTTTCAAGATTAAATATTTTTGAAAATTAAAAAATTTCAAGAAATTTTTCAAGAACTTGTTTGATTTGGTTCCTTTCTCCGGATCTTGATTTGTATGTCAACTAACAAGCTCTGATACCAATTGTTAGTCCCAAAGTATCGTAGAAGGGGGAATTGAATACGATACCTACAAATTCTTTTGATTCATTTTATGTTCTTTGTTAAAGTACGAAATCAAAAGAAATTCTTTTGATTCTTTTTATGTAGACTTTCAAATATTTTGACACGGGGCACCCTGTTAGCCAAGTGTTCTAATTTGCTTCTCTTCTCCTACTAGTTGACAATACAATATGTACTTATCGACACCTTATTTATTTCTTACAAATCGACATTACATTTCTACTAATCAACAGTTGACTGGTCGATTAGTACAAATCAAATATCACTTGGTAGATTTGTAGGTTTAAGGAAATCGACAATACACTGTCGATTTGTGGATTATGGAAATCAACAATAAATTTGTCAATTTGTAACCATTTAACACCACTTGTTGATTAGTAGCTTTTGGGCTCTAAATACTTGGGCTTTGGAGATAACTTGACTTGGGCTAAAATACCTTTGGGCCCTGGAAATTACTATCTATATAAACTTATCTTAAAATAATTTCAACCCTTGAATATCTATTTTGATCTTTAGTCTCTTCAAACTACTTCATGTTTTCAACTGAATTCTTCTGATTTAAACTTAAAGAACCATTTCTTGATTTGATGACGTATAGTGCACTGGTCTGGTTCACAAATGATTAGCATTGAGCTGATCTTTTTTGTTCCTTTTTAATACTCAGTTGATGTCTGTCTTCTTGTAGCTTCTTGAGATTGATCCAATAGAATCTTGAGATCACTAATACTGTGAATCAGTGCATTTCCCTATCACTCAGTCCTTTGATCTTTAATTCTTCACGGAGACATGAATATATTAATGAACTTCTTTTCATGATCTGATTACGGACTTAATGCATTAATTCCATATTTTGATTTTTTATATTTATCCAATTTTCGCCTTTTGGATTCCCGTGCTTCACAGTTAATATTATTTACTTGTTTCTTTTTCATGTTGATTTATATTCCCTCGGTTACAAATTACGTTACATTATACTTAGCAATATATATACATATATATATAAAGTAGAGTTAAAACTAAATATAAATTAAGGGAAACGACGACGATAGTGAATTAATAAAGAGGGAAGATAGATGATGGTCAAAAATCGTACACGACGAAGGACGATGACGATGGTGATGGATGATAAATAGAAGGAGAGAAAAAACATGGATCTTATTGTTAAGAGAAAAAAAGGGCGGAGAAATTCTCATAATGAAAAAAAAGAGACACCACATTTTTGAAATAAATTGATAAAATGTATTTTTAAAACTTTCCTATTTTTAATATTTTAATATACGTTTACGGATTATGAGGTAGAGCTAAAGAAAATTTCCCTAAGACATCCATAAATTTGTGTGTATTTTATTATGCATGTAAATATTCACAATTCTAATTTAGAAATAAAATAAAAAGATTGTAAGTAAATTAAAATCAAGATTGCTTTGCTTACGTGATTTTCTTATAATCTTAGGATATTATTAACCTCGCGATCATTATTCTCTTATTTTATTATATAGACTATCGACAATTGTGGATTAACGATTCGATACGTAATACGGATAAAATGCTAGTAAAAATATTAAAAGGTTCTTTTAACATGTACAAAAAATATATTATTAGGCTATATTTAGCACTCCCTGGGAGGGGCCCAAAATAGGAAATGCTCAAGATAGTGTATCATTTAAGAAAAATATTCAATGGGGCTGTCAAAAATAGGGGTGTCAACGAAAATAACCAATTTTTGGGCTTTCACAACCTTTCAAAATAAAAATAATATTTTATGTCATGATAAAGACATGTATTTTTCATATCTATTTTAAATTATACTTATATATAAATAGTTTGGCAATTTTGAGTGTTAATTGTTACAATAAATTTTGTTAAGAATGATGTCAAAAATACAATTAAAAATTGTGATAATAATATATTGATATTATCGATTAGTTGACAATATTGACCATTTTGTTTAGCAATATTGTTGGAGATACAGTAAAAAGAGGCATATTTATTAACGTGATTATAAATTAAACTAAACACGTGAATAACAGCTTCATTCTTATGTGAATAACCGGAAATGTGACATGTCACATCTCCCCTGGACATATACCAACTTTAAAATTAACTTAAAATGGACACATTATGCATCCAAGTACAATAAAATAAAGTGGTTAGCTAGTCTTCGATGTCGCAGCCTGGGACATTATTAACTCAGGCTTTTGCTGCAAATTTGAAGTTAGCACAGGTCTGTTTACGGTAGGCAAGTGGGCTGAACCCCAACTTAGAAGCTGCAAAATCAATCTCCAACAAGTTCTCCTCAACTTGATGCCCTCCGATCACTATCGAAGTTCTAGAATTTAGTCCTCCATCCACAAATCCTAAACCCATAATATCCTTATTTACGCGAACCATCGAGTTTCCACTGTAGATCCTCCAGTACACGTCCATGCTCTGTAACACCAGATCAGTTGTTGGCACAGAGGGACCAGTATACGCGGTGCCAATCTTCTTGGTGCTAAAACACGCCCCGAATGGTGCCACAGATGGAACTCTAGGCACATTCAGTTCCTACAGCAGTGCTTCACCTTCGGAGTAAACTCCAGCAGTGCTTACTGGATTGATAAGAAGTGGAGTGTATGTAAGCGGTGCAGTTGAAAAATCGAATTCTCCAAAAAAAATGTTGCCATTGGATGTTGAACTCAAGCACACGCCAAACTTTCTTTTCAAGCTAAATGCCGAAAAGAATTGTGAAGGCATTGACACTTTTGTCCTTCCAAGGCCAGCCATGCCAGTGACACCACTAGAAAGTTTGTCTAGAAGTAATGTAGCACCGCAAACAAAGAGGAAATGTGGTATAGTGACAGGTCCATCGACAGCAGAGTGGACGGAAAGAGCATCAGAGCCCAAGGTTCCACTTGTGGCAATGGGAGCATATGTGTTTTCAGGAAATAGGTTGCACGTGTTATTGGTGCAACCAGGACTCGCTGGGGAGTAACATTCGGTCATGCAACTAGTGGCCTTGGCAAGTGAGCATGGAGCCGAGTTGCAACGGGCTGGACGGTAAGATGAGGTGGTGTAGCCTTTCTCATAGACTGAGCACCGAGATCAACTGCTAGTTTAACAGGCACAAATATCACTAAACTGCTAGTTTAGTGAGCATATGTGTTATTTGTTTGATTTCGGTTATGTATTGGAGAGTTGAAGGGTCTTTAGAGATCGGAACAAGCCATTTCTGTGAGATGTAAAGGGTAGTGTGGTTTATCAGCTGTGAAATCTTGGCTATTTATACAGTGGCCATTTCAAACTAGTCAAGCAAAGGCACCCAAGCTAAAAACAATTATTCAGTAGTTCATTTTTCAAAAATTATAGACAAATTATTAAAAAATTACTGAAAAATTACTGAAAAAATGTTGCTAGATAGTTGAAAAATCGGTCAAATATCTCCCATTATTCATCAAATTTCTCACAAAATCATCTAATAAATTACATATCAATTCTCAACCAATTTATTCTGATTTTCAAAATATATAACAATCCCCTCTTATCATAATTTCAGATAACTTTTGTTAAGACAGGAAGCTTAGGCTCACTTATGTGGAATCTGGAACCACACCTAAATGTTCTTGTCATTTTCTAACATTTATGAAGCCTACTTGTCTAAATTTAAAATTACGGCGTTGGGAAAGGATATGTGACGCTACACAAAGGGGAAATTTTAAGTTTCAACAACTATGTTTTTGTCCATACTATCAAAAGATATTACTAAAAAATCTTATTTTTAAGAAACATGTCGTCTGTATGTCTTTAAAATCACGAGGATATATCAGAAAATGGAAGAAATGGGATTTCATAAGAATAGATAAGGGAAGCTATCCGAGTAAAATCTTGCATCTTCCTTTCCTGCACAGTGCAAGTGCATAAGATCTTGTCCGCTCTACTAAGCTTGAGTATGATATCATATTGAATCCGAAGACGGTACGTCATTGGTACGTCATTGTTGATTAAATACAATGAAACTACATGCCGCTTAATTAATTTAATTAATGAACACTGGTTTTATTAATGAAACTACAATCTTTTCTACTATCTATCTATACTATTATATTAAAGAATAAACATTAAAAATTTGGTTATTCGTTATTGATGATTCTATTATATTTAAAATAAGACACTTATATTATGACACTTCATATTATATTTAAAACAGAACACTTAATATCAATTCTATATTTAAAATATGACACTTCTATTATAACACTTCATATTATATTTAAAATAGGACATGCACCTAAAATTAATCGTCTATCAATTCTATTATATTTAAAATAGAACACTTATACTATATTTTTTATCTATACTATTATATTAAAGACGAAACATTGAAAATTTGGTTGTCGATCGTTGTTGACCGTTAGATTTATTCTTAAAAATTAGTATTATTTAAGAGGTATAAGTTCGAATACTGCCGGCAACATATTAAAATTATAATAAAAATAGTATTCTTTGAGAGGTATAGTCAAAATTAGAATTTACAATATATATAATAAAAACAACCGTGCATCGCACGAGTTAGATACTAGTATATTATAATAACTTAAAAAAGGTATAATATATAGTTTGGTTGACCCCTCATTTTGGTTATTCAATGTTTTAATTTATATCATATTTGAATGAAAATAATTTCAAGTGTTAAATATAATTATGTGTCATAAATATTATCTATAAAAGTAATTAGTTGAACACATTAAATATATATTAAAATTATAAATACATAAATATTAATATATAATCAATAAATTGATTGGTACGTAAAAGATAAAAAGTTAATATTATATCATTAAAAAGATTTAGACCGATTAATAGCGTCGATCTAAATCTAGGCCGCATCATTTAATGGCCTAAATTTGAATCGGGTATTAGATTATTGTTGGGTAAAATTTAGATTGAAATTTATCCATTAGATTCTAATATTAAAAAAGTACACTTCATAAATTCTCAGGTTCGAATCCCATCAATAACAAATATTTATATTATTATTTATAAAAATATATATAAATTCTCAGATTTAAATTCCGTTAATAATAAATATTTATATTATTATTTATAAATATATATATATATATATATTCAAATTCGAATCTTATCAAATAACTTAGAACGACACCTAACATGTTCTTGTCATTTTCTTACATGTGTGAAACCTACTTGTCTAAATTTAAAATTATGGCGTTGGGAAAGGATATGTGATATGTGACGCTGCTCAAATTGGAAATTTTAAGTTTCAACTACTATGTTTTTGTCCATACTATCAAAAGATATTACTAAAAAAACTTCTTTTTAAGAAAAATGTCGTACCCCTGTCTTTAAAATCACGAGGTTATTTAGCAAAAAAAATAAAAAAATCACAAGGACATAATCAGAAAGAATTATAAAAAAATGATTTCAGAAGAAAAGATAAGGGAAGCTATCCTAGTAAAATATTGGGGTAATGATGAAAAATATTCATTTTTTAAATTTAATATATCAAAATACCCCTTTGAAAGCACTTGATTGAAAATATCCATTCAATTATGTATTTTGTAATTGAATAACGATAATACATATTTTTGAATTGGTTATCTCAAAAAATTATAAAGAATACACATTCATAATTTGTATATTATATTAGAATTAGAAAAAAAATTGGATATACATTTAGAAAAAATATATCTAGTACAAAATATAATATCCAATTCAAAAATGTCTATTCCAAATAATATTTTCAGTCATTCACCATTAAAATTGAGTATTTTTAACCATTTGCATCAAAAAAAATATTATTTTTAACATTTTTATAAAATCTTGCAGCTGCATAGTCTGTGGATAAGATCTTGTCGTCTGCGTGATGCACTCTGATCTAACCTACCGTCCCTTTAAACGTTTCTCCTTTTGACGTTTTGTAATGTTCACCCTAAATAATTGACTACTAATTTACGTCTAATTTATAATAGTAAATATAGTCATAAGTGATTTTGTTGGATTCGTATTTATGAGTAATTTAATATAATAAAAATTTTATATTTAATATTAATACGAAATTAAAGATATTAACAATTAAAATTGTGTCTTGTCAAACGTGATAAAACACAAATAATAAACGTTTTTAGGGACGGAGGGAGTGTTAAGCTTGAGCATGATATCACATTCATTCCGAAGACGGTACGTCATTGATGATTAAATACAATGAAACTACGATATGATATAATTAATTTAACGAACACCAGTTTAATTAATGAAACTGCAATATGATAATAATATATTGATTCCGTTACGGAGGTTGTAAAACAGGGAATTGAAAAGATTGGGTCAAGAATATTGTTTTAGATTAACGAGTTCAATTTTATAAATCAAACTATCATAATAACTCGTAGGATCATTTCATAAAATTATTTTTTGCACAGTGCCACGGTAACATCTTGATTACTTTTTTATTGTTAAAAATTTTGTGCATTGTCTTATAGTTATCCTATACAATTTGTTTTTTTATCAATGTATGATTTTTAAAAAAATATATTAACAACATACGCAACGTTTTTAATATAGTTCATTAAACATATTATATAATATATTATTCTTACTATGTAATTTGTATTTATTTAATTAATAAAAGTAGCATAGTCACTCTACATTCAAAATAGATTTAAACTAATTCATAGAATTTTGTCAGTTTGTTCACAAAAATTAAACTAAAAATTAACTAAGCAAAAACGTTGAGTTCAGGTCAAATAATCTATGAGTAATGACCCTCAGTTTAAAAAGATTAATAATGTCTAACAATAGTCATAAAAGCTTGTAATTGTATTATTCAACAAAATAGAATTTACACTAATGTTAATATAAATTAAATTTTGATGGATAATGTTACTTTTTAAAATTCAACGTCTAGGTTAATGTTACATTATTTTCTATATCATAATCCATTAACTATGGTTGTCATGGTAAATTTAGTTTTTAATCTACTTAATAAAGTTATAATTTGATAAGATGACCGATAATTATCAATGTCATAATTTATTAATTAAAATTGGCTTAATTCACATAGTTTTTAATACATATAAAAAATTCAGATTCAATTGATCATTCTCACTTTCACGGAATGAAAGATTTTTTTGTTCTTTTCTATTATATCAATGAAATTTAATACTCCTTCTGACTCACGGGATTCTTTACATTGGGGGATGAGGGATCACGCATTTTAAGGATCTCGTAAAACATGGTTGTCTAAATAATTTTCAATTTTTTTTCTTTTAAATAAAAATATAATATTTAAATTTTTATAAATAAAAAGAAAATTCTAAAAATAAATTATAGAACGATACTTAATAGTAGCCTTAAAATGTTGGGGTTAAACCCAATATGTAATATGGGCTTGGTGATACAAGACATAATTGGATTGGGTAATAATTGTATTTGTTGACAATTATTATCATAATGGGATTGAGTAATAATTGTATGTGTTGACAATTATGATCATAATAGGAATGGTTAATAATTATATGGGCAAACAATTATTATTGTAATCAGATTAGATGTGTCTTGTTGGCTAAGTTTGTGATGGCTATATATACATAAAACACATCTCACTCAAAAACACATTTCACAAACACATCTCACAAACACAAACACTCTCGTCAAATTTGGGGCTGAAGATGAATTAGGGTTTGAGGTAATCAGTGGGGTTTGAGCTTTTCAGAGCTAATGAGTTGGGTTCAGAGCTAATCAGTCGGGTTTAGGGTTTCTTTTCTCAGTCAAAAATTGGGTTTATTCAGTCGGGTTTAGGGTTCAGAGCTTTCTTTTCTTTTCAATCGAGCTTTTCAATCGGGTTTATTCAGGTATGCCCTTATTTTCTTCTCTTATTTTCAGAGCTAATTTCTTCTCTTATTTGCTTATTTTTTCTTTTTGTAAGCATGCATTTTTGCCTGGTCGGTTTGTGATTTTTCCTGGTCGGTTTGATTATGTATGTTTGTGTTTTGATATAAAATAAATAACCTGTTACTTGTCTTGTTCTTCACTGTAATTATTATTTTTGCTTGGCTTGTATTTGGGTTTGTTATTTTTGTTCTTCAATGTAATATTCAGATGCATTATCTGAATATTAGTTCTACGAATCATTAGTTCAAAATAATTTAGAGTTTTCTTATAAGTGCTTGATTTTGCGCCTGTTTGTTTTATTTACGGAATTGATTTAGAGTTTGCTTATAAGTGTAGAATCTTTGAGTTTTGTGCATAGTTGAGAATTGATTTAGAGTTTGCTTATAGGTAGTTTACAACAGGTTGGTTCATAAATTAAAGTAATGTTTCCATATGCTGCGAGTGGAAATTAGGTATGTAATTAAAATGTTTAATAAACTTTAATATGGTAATCCAAATAAACACAGTGCTTATATAGATTCGGCAGATCAGATTGTTATAAGACAGGGTGAATAATGGTAAAGCGAATGTGTTTTTAATTTATTAAATAAGGGACTGGTTTTTAAGGGGCTGGTTATGTTAATTAAGTTTTTAAAGGACTCGTTTAATGTAACTATAAAAGATGTATGATAATAAATGGATAAAATATAAAACAATAAATGTGGTGCTAATATTATAGAAATTTAGCGGTATTCTAAATTTGATAATTGTTTTATTTTTATGTAGACATGACTGATCAGGATAGTAATTGGTTAAATCATCCTAAGTATAGTGAAGTATATAGGAATGAAGTACAAGATTTTGTGAGAAACTCGATGTCTAAATTCGGTGTTGGAAATGAAATGAAGTGTCCTTGTCGTCCATGTGATAATCGTCTATGGTGGTCTCAAAAGGATGTTTATGATCACCTTGTCTACAGTGGACCTCATGAGAGATTAGTACACTTTATATACGAGGTTTCAATATCGACGATTGAGCGCGAAGAAAATAATGGATTTCAGGATAATATTAATGAGATGCTGAACGCTGCCTATGGTAATGTGGGACCGAAAGCAGATGCAAAGAAATTTCTACGTCTTGTCAAGGAAGGAAGACAGCCATTATATCCAGGTTGTAAGAAATTTTTGCGTTTAAGTTTCTTAATTAGGCTTTATATTGAAGATCCCGTTGAAAAGAATTTTTATCATCCTGTTAAGAGGATATCATCAGAGTTTTCGGAAATAGGCGTTGGAAATACAATTAAAGATGACATGCTTGGGAAGTTTTCACATGACACTAGCTTTCATACCATGATAGAAAATCATGAAAATGAAGTTACATGGTTCAGAAATGATGTCCCTGCGAAGGAAATTGCAAAGGAAATTCCAGATGGAGTGAATGATTAAGTCAGGTGTTCTTTGTTATTACTTAAGGCCTAAGTGTTTGAATTAATTTATTTAAAAGGAAAGGGTAGATAAATTATATAAAAATAAAAAACTTCAATTAAATTTTAACAACAATTTATAGTCGGTGAGTATATGATAAATGTTCATTTTATGCCTTGAATTCAAGACTCTGTTTAATTTGGTTTAGTTTATGAAATGTAAGTGTTGAATATAATATTTAGATTAAAATTTGAAAATTAGATGCATTGTTACTGCAATAGTGAGTGATGATGACTGGCATGATGATATTAGAAATGTAAGATGAAGTAGTTGTTATACTTGGTTTGAGTTGAAATTATTGCATTTGTAGACGGCTTTGAATAATCTGTATATTGTGTGGCTTTGTTTTCTATGCATGTAGTTGGTTAGCCTGTTTTATATATTTAACATGGTAGTTTTAGATCATTTTTTAAATTTACATTATTGTAGTTTTTATATCTCTCCACCTTGTTACCTGTTTGTCAGATTATTGTAGTTTTTTTATATCTCTAACATGTCTTTATATTTTTATAGGATGACTGATTCAAGATATACCATCCACTTGCACCATACCGGAGATTTCAAAAGGACTAAATACACTGGTGGCTCACATGTCACATATGACACGGATGCTGACTTATTTTCATATTCAGTACTCATGGGTTGGATTAAAGAAGATCTCAAGTATGATAAAATTGGGGGAGCATATGTCAAAAAAGGGAAGGGAGGTGGCTGGACATTGATAAGAGATGATAGCATCATGTTTCGGTATATTCAAGAAAGTAATAGTTCAAAAGTGCATTTTTTTGTTGACTGCATTGTTGACAAAAGAATAGCCCCAATGGCGCAGATGCAGTCGTTCGTGATTGTAAGGCCATGAGCATGTATTGTAGAGAATAATGTAGAACAACGTAAATTTGTGACCTTGAAAGACATCACCGATGAGAAGGAACGAAGGTTAACTTCAAGAAAGAAACTACAATTTAATTCTACTATTCCGAGTGTTGTTCCAAGTGCTACAAAAAGGGGAACAAGTTCAAAAGCTCTGCTGGAGGTTGTAGAAACAGGAAAGGTGGTAGAAACAAAGATGTTGGTAGAAACAGAGAAGGCGGTGAAAACAGATAAGGCGGTGGAGATAGAGGACAATAGTGAGCTGATGGGGTTGGGAGAATATTTGAGGAGATGGGAAATACTTGCAGAAGATACAGTAGACAATGTTGGGAAGCAAGCACCGGCAAAGATTACAGTTGAAGATGAAGGATGTACTGAATATGAAATTAATCGAAACAAGAATGTTGCGGAACTTCAGAAAAAGGTTAATGAACTCAGACTAAAGCAGATGGCAGCTGACATGTTTAAAAAGAACCCTCAGCAGAAAAAGAAAAAGCTACTGAGTGCTCGAAGTGGAAGTGAATCATGTTTTCCAAATCAAGAGGTCGGACCAGAAAATGATGAAGCTGGCATTGTCACATCAAAGGTAGAAATTCTTGCTTTATTTCTAATTCTTCTAGCATCGTATAATTTATTATAGTCACCTTCTCATTAGCTGACTTCTATATTTTTTAGAGATCAAAAAAGGTGCATATACCTGAGGTCGGAGCTGGCCCAAGAACTCGTTCCCGCGCTAATAAAATTGCAAATGTTCCTGAGAAGAACGTAGTTGGTGGTTCAGTTGCTGCTGAGTTATTATTATTTTTTTATCGTTAATTTTTTAAAAACATTGTATTAAATCTTGATTCCAAGTCTGCAATATTGTAGGTTAATTATTTTAGGAAAATAATTGGGAAAAATAAAAAAAAATAGAAAAATATTGCTAAGTAGTTGAAATATTTATATACACGTGGTAATTTCTCTTTAGGAAAATGAAGAATCACCAGTTCCTCTTGGAGAAAAGCTGAGGTAGTTGAAAACTGCAACTCCTGGTTCAATGGAAGCATACAACGTTATCAGAAAACGTCAAAAACCTCAAGAGGAAATTGAGACTATCCAGTCACAATCCCATCCGGAGAATTTGCAAACACAAACTACTGGTTTTCTTGTTTTCTTCTTACATATCAATTTATGTTTTGATTTTACACCAAGGACATAGATTTATGTATCGTTTGGTTGGACAGATGCGTCTCAAGAGTTAACAGAGAAAAAAAAGGAAGAGGGGAAAGACAAGAATGGATCATGTCTATACAAGAAAAGAAAAAAAAGTGATTACAGTGAACAACAAGTTCCAACCTTTATCAACTGATGACAAGTTATTATCTGAGTTCAGCCACTTTCCAAGGACAATGGTAAGGGATTATGTCTCACTAACTTGTGTTAGTTAGACTAAAGTTCCTAACAAAGAACTTATGTGGGAGTATATCAAGGTAATTTGTATAATCATTTGTTGTATTTTTGAAGTAGTTCATAAATGTTAATTTGTAAGAATTTAATTTAAGAATCGTATATTTTCCTTAGGATAAATACGTTATTCCTGAACATTGTAAGAAGTGGGTATTTAGAGGAATGGCTGACCAGTTTAGGACGTACAAAAGTCGCGTCAAAGCTACCCATTACACTGCTTATGCATCAGATGAAGAGAGATTGAAAAATAGGCCTAGGGAAATTCCTCTTGCTGACTTCAAGATACTTTTAAATTATTGGGCTGAAGAGAAAGTGCAGGTAATAATATTGTTGTTAATAATGTCAGTTAAATTATTTGACTGATCAACCTACAGTCATTGTTAATGCAATATGCTTTTAATCATTTTTTGTAGGAAAAGGCTGAAAAAAATAGAAAAGCGCGAAGCAAGGTTGAAGACACACATACTACCGGTCCTAGGAGTTTCGCCCAAATTCGAAACAAAATGGTAATAAAATGCTATAACATGTATTTTATTTTGTAATTCTGGTATGCTTTTACGTTATCTATGTCATTAGTTATGCAAGGTACTTGAAAAGGAGGCGGTAGAACCTTCGAATCCGGTTGATTATGAGAATACTGATGAGGAACCTCCAGCGCCGATATCTGATGCTCACCTTTTTATAGAAACCCGCAAACGGAACCCCAAACGTGAGTACAAGGTCCCCGCTGAGGCGGTTTTGAAAAAAATTGTAAGTAAAAATTTTAATTTTAGTTAAGCCCTTTGAAATGTGGATATATATTGGTTTGGTGACTAATTAACGTTATTGCAACATAATTGGGACGGGATTATACTACATATATTTAAAGATAAATAAATAAAAAGGTTATGTAAGTAAAGTGCATGTTTGTGAATTGTTGTGGTAAAAAAAATTCATTTAAGCGATTAAGGCACTGACTTGTTGGTTAATATTCGACTGCTTGGCCGTAATATTTTGTACTGACTTGTTGGTTAAGGCACTGAATTGTTGGTTAAGGCACTGAGTTTCACATTTGATTGGCCGTAATATTTTACATAAACGTGACTGGGGCAACGATACTTAGATTTAAAAGCAAGATTCTCAAAATCGGAGGAGATGTTGAAGCTGCGAATAAGCTTGTTTATGGTAGCAAGGAACATGGCCCGTCCTTTCTTGTTGGCAGGGTTTGTAAGAAAAAAGATGTGAAGGGAAAGTCTTCTGCTTCGCTGTTCAGGATGACCAGTACGAGGCGCAGCTTACAACAAAGATCCGTGCTCAATTAGAAAGAGAGATGGAAGAGAAATTTGACAGAAAAATTCAAGAGACAATGAGAAAGTTAGCGGAGAAGAATCCAGAACTGAAAGTCTTTGACGAGGGCAACTCCAGTGGAAATGGTAATAACTGTGAAAACTCCACAGGAGATGGCGACTCTGGTGGAAATGATGAATCTGGTGGTGAATCTGGTGGTGATGAGGGCGACTCCAGTGGTAATGATTATGGCGACTCCAGTGGAGAAGATGACAATACTGATGTTTGATCAACATGTTTCTTAATCAAACTCTGTTTAATTTAAGTAAACGCGTAATCTTCTGGGAACTTTATGCATAGTAGTAACTAGTTGGCGCTCGTGGCAGTTAGACTTTTTATCTGGATTAGTTAAATTAGTACTTGGAATTTGGTTATTTTTGTTTGTTGGGAGCCGGAACTTTAAATTTGTTGGATGGTCGGACTTATGCTTTTGCCAACAGTTATCAAGTTCAGTTAGTATGTATTTAGGTTTTAATCTTGCAAGTTATTTTATATTTTGTTTACATCTTGAAAATTAACAAAACCAATGGATATTTTAATGTTGGCTAAAACAGGAAAAAATGTTACAATAAATATAAAAGTGTAACAACAGAGACCAGGATGTTTATAAAGAAAGTGTTACAATAAGCTCTAAAAATGTTACCAAAAGAATATAATTATTTTACCATATTGTGTTACAATAGAAAAAATGGTGTTATAAAAGAGTTTAATGTAACATTTTTTATTGGTGTTACTAAAGGTTCAGGGGTGTTGCAACAGAATTGTAGTTACACATGAATAATGTTACCATAGAAACCTAATGTGTAACCATAGGGGGTCTATTTTTACATCTTTACGTGTGTTACCACAGGTTTCAAAAGGGTTACCTTATACCCCTATTGTAGCACGAGCAAATCCAACACCACTAAAATTTCAAAAAGTGTAACCATAGCCCAATTTTTTACTTTAGGCAACACTTTTTGGCCATTTTTACACTTTTTTTGGGGTGTTGCTAGAGGTCATATATGGTGTAGTGATTCATCCTCACACATTCTTCTGGTTTGAATATTTGCCGGTATAGATTGTCCAACCCAAAAAACTTATAATTAAATTCTTCGGAGAAAAGTTAATTAGAACTCATGTTCTTAACTATAAATATAATAAATCATAAAATATGTAGTAAAATATGAGTGAAAAAACTGATGTTACGAATAAAATACTTAAGTTTGCTATTTATAAGAAAAATGTATGGTAAAATCTAAAATTATAGCTGTTAAAATGTTATAGTCGGTACATAGTCGTTTTAGTAACAAAAATAATAGAATAGTAGTAGAAATTCTCCCAATTGGTTGGTCTCACCATTTGATGGCCATCGACTACTTCATTGAAATTCAATTGTCTGCTTAAAGGATTGATGGTCCATCAAAATTTGATGGAGTTAAAAAAGGCCCGATGCATTCTCTTTTTTCAACACAGCATCAATTAAGTTGATAAATCAACTTAAATTTGCAACCGGTGCATAGGCTCTAAGGGCAACTCCGTAAAACCCTTTTCGGCTTAAATCTTGGTCTAGATATAGACCAAGATGTCGTTCTATTCCAAAACTTTGAACTAATATTTGGTGCAAATCCATATATCAATATTATATTCGTCTAACTATTTGTATACTATAATTTTAATAATAATATACGAGATATCACATTAATATAAACATAATAAATTTGTAAATGTAATTGAGAAATAATCATAATTACAATCAGTTATGATTATTTTGGAAGATCAAGAGATTATTATTTGAGTATTTCAATATTTTAATGTATTCCTATTTGAATCAAGATAATTTAAGGTTTTAGTATAATTATATTTAATAACTATTATCTACAAAAGTAGGTAAAAAATATTAATTTATATAATACATATAAATTAACATATAATCAATAAATTAACTGATATGTAAAAGATAAAAAGTTAATATTATATTATTAAAAAGATTTAGACTGATGAATAGTGTCGGCCTAAATATAGGCCGCACTATTCACATATAATTTGGATTGGATATTAAATCAGTGTTAAGTATATTTAGATCGAAATCGATCTAAATTTGGACCGATAGACCACTCTTGGAGATGGCATAGCACGACCTAACGAGTTCTCGTAATTTTCTTCCGTTAAGAAAGTACATACTTAATTTTAAGAAATGGCGGGAAAGAGAGGGAAGCTAACACTCAAAAGTTACCGTATGTGTATATTTAAAAATACGAGGATAACTTAGAGTCTCGGGTAAAAGACAAGAATTTATAGAGCTAATTTATGTTGATGAATCTCTAATAATAGGATTCTAGCACAATATTGATATCCACGAAGGGTTATTCTTGATCAAGGATAACTAAAAGAAATTGAAAACATGTTATAAAATAATAAATTTAATGACCACTAGTTGACTAAAATCAATTCAATTGTACTCGAGGGAAATTTAAATAACTTCAACATTTGATTTATCAATTCAGTCGCAAATTGCTCATGTTGTTAGTAATAGTGGTCCACAATATCATGTCTAATAAGTTGGGCCAAAAAAGGTCTGTCAAATGTCATGTCCTGGCTTGGAGACGAAGGCTCTTAAAGGAGCCATGAGTATCAATCGTCTAAAATAACGATTTTTAAAATTAAAATATCAGGAAAATGTAACCCTCATACGTAGGTATGAGCAAAAAGTGACATAAAACTAAAACGGGAGAAAATCGAGCCAAAATTAAAATCAAAAAAATAGTAAAATGGATAAGTTTAAATGCTTGGTTCTGGTTATATGTTTCAACCAAACCGGTTATTAATATTAATAAATAAACTTTTATATGTTACATGTATAGTTATATTGCAAAATCATACTCTAGTTACTTAATTTAGGGCAGGATCAAAAGAGTATATGAAGTTCGAAAAGATGGAAGATATTTAATCTTTCTCATTGTGTTTGATTATTATATTAATATTAAAATCCAAGAAAATCGTTATTGTTATTTGTTAATGCTCTGTCCCTGAATAATAACCTGTTAATGCAAGTTCTCTTCATACATCTCATTACAGTTTCTTTGTCATTTAATTATAATTAAAAAGACCTCACATAAGTTTTATTATTAGTTTAATTTTTATCAGGGGAACTGAGAAGCAAATGAAAATTACACACTGTCGTAACAACCCTGACTTTTCGAACTATAAATTATAAATCAAAACTTAAATAAAAACGTAATTTATTAATACAAAATTCAATCACAAATGTAACTATTAAATATCATATTGTTAAATGTGTCGGTTATTTTTGGTTTATGGTTTAAATGAGGGCTGCTAGTTCCCAATTTAATTTAAATATTTGTCATGAAGTCAAGAGTTTAATGCATAAAAGTGGGTGAAGTTTCAATAAAGTCGCAAAATGTTGGTTAGTTTTTAAAAATAGCATGTTCGAGGCCATTGTTACCTTCCACATTTTAATTTGGTGGCGACTGTCACTCTCTGTTATTTGTAGTCAGTTAAGTTTTAAAAAATAAAAATGAAAATGTTAATTAAATGACATGTCAGATATTTTACTAGAATAAAGGCGCGTAAGTGACTATACCTATTCTCATATCGAGAGTCACCATCACAATAACAAAACTAAAAACTAACTCCCTTTTAGAAAAACAATTACAGTAGATCTAGTAACTAAATTAATTAGGCGATGGAGTGATTTATGAGACCATGAAAGGAGATGCACACATATGGATCATTGGAGTGCCCCATCTATAAAGGTAGAATCTTCTTAACCATAATTCTTGAACAATAATATGTGATTCGTTTGTAGTATAGTATAATATGTGTTCTTGTGATCCCGAATCTTACTTTTTGTCCCCCATTTGTATGCTACTTTGCCATAATTTACAAACCCTGCTTGTTTAGTGTTTTTTTTGCAAATTATCCTGATTTCTTTACTATAAAATTGTACTATGGGGTGAATTTAAGAATAATTTCAGCAAATTTGTTAAAAACAAAGTTGATTACTTTGATTTCTGCAATATTGATATGATGTCTATATTTGAGATTGTTGCAATGACTAAAGAAGCCATAGGTCACTTCATTATAAGTCAATAGGATATGAAACATATTTTAAATCACCACATGAGACAATGTATCAAATTGGCAAACTGAAAAATGATAATGATGCATTGTTGTTGACTGGGCTAGTTTATGAGGATGTGCAGTATGTGGATGTTTTTGTGGTTGTTATAGAGTCCTTAGCTGTAGAAGGGTTATCATCAAGATTAAGAAAAATAACCACCCCACTTGTTATACAAGTTGAAGATGAACAAACTGAGAAAGTTGTGCAAACTGGGGGTGAAAGTAGTTAGTCCTTAATGCCTAACAGTCAATCAACACCAGTAATAAAAAATAGGGGAAGGAAGAGTGTTGGTCTTAATCCTGCACCTAGAATAAGTGTGCAAGGAGGCCAAAGTTGAGGGAGATTGATGGTAATGAGGCAGATGGGGAGGATTATAATGATAGGTATGGTGAGGAATTGAATGAGAGGGATGGTGGGTAGTTGAATGTGGGAAATGCCGGTGGATTTAATGTAGGGTATGGAACTGATGAGATGAACTATGGAGATAACTACTACTCCCCTTTCCCACCCATTTTTTTATAGATTTTTTCTCATACTTGGCACGTATTTTAAGGTACTATAAAGTATAGTTTCATAATTTATTTTTGAAATTTTCTTTTATTGTATAAAAATTTGAACATTGTATCTTTATTTCAAAAAAAATATATAAAAAAATTGCCAGCTACATTTTATAAGAGCTTTAAAGTGCACGTCGAGTCCCCGTCACCTAATGTAAAGATTTAGGTGGGATGGATGGAGTATAACTCTGATAACTTAAATGATTTGTTTAATGATGGCACTACAAGGGGTACTGATTGTGGATGGTCTTATAATAATAGTGAATCAAATGAAGAATGGCACCTGAATAGTTTTAATGATGGTAACTCAACTCAAGATTAAGATTTTGGCCATCATAGAAGTGAATAAAGAAATGATGATGAGCAGAACATTAATCTGAATAATGAAGTGCTTGGTTGCATTGAAGAATGAAGATGAGAACATGGTTGTCAGCAGTGACGATGAAGATGATCACATAATTCTTTAGTTCAATATGGAGAAACATATGAAGGATCCAAAATTTGAACTTAGAATGATTTTTTTTAGTACTGAGGTGCTAAGGTTAGCTGTGAGGAGCCATGGTATTTTCTATAGATGACCTATCATTAGGCAACTGTTGTGCATATGTTGTGTACTTGATGAATCCATCAACAAAACACCTTAGTAGATTTTACTTAGTGAAATAATGTAGCACTCGACGGATAAGAATTATAGTCCCGATGGATAACTCAATATAGTCCCGACGGATGATGACTTATTTATCCATCGAGTGAGTAGCTTATGTAATAATGAGTCTGTAGCACATTTCTGCATTCACCATTGTATAAATTCTGTAAGTAGTATTCAAGTCATGTTGACTTTAATTAGATATGTAGAATAGGTTGATTAATTATACATAGATGATGTCTTGTAATTCTGCATAAGTGAAATGAAGTCAAGTGCCAGTTTGCTACCCGACAGATAACCTACAATGAAGTCGACGGATGATCAAATAGACAACCCGACGGATGATCAATATCTCGACGGATGATCAATCTCGACGGATGATCATGAACCCGGTGGATGAAGAATTCAAACATCAGTTGACAGTGACAACACAGTCACATGCGTCGAGTGGATGCAAATGGAATGTGGTAGCCTATTCAACTGGGTTTTCGAGAACAAATAAGCATTACCATTTCCATGCTATTATGAAGATATTCAAAAATGATGGAATAGAGTAATGAAGTAGCATTGTAATAGATTAGATAATTTTTGTTTTATTATCTTGTCTTATTACTTTGTAATCTTGGTGATATATAAACCAAGAAGTAGCAAATAGAAACATGGATCTGAGAGACAACAAGAGAAACATATGTAAGCAGAATTCTTAGCATTTCTCTATATTCTCAGCAGTTCAATATTTGTAAGCAGCTGTGAGCATTCTTGCACACAGGTTTCTCTCGATATATAATATATATCTCTGGTGGAATCATTCAAATCCACCAGAAAGTTTTTAAAGACTCTTGTTTTTAATTACTTGTATTTTGATTCACTTAAGTTTTATTCCGCATTGTGCTAATCAATATACTTATATTTATATTTGAGTTAGAACATTTTATTTTAAGAAAAAGTTTCAAGAATTCCATTCAACCCCCCTTCTGTAATTCTTGTCATATTGTTAAGGGACTAACAACAACTAAATATAGGAAGCAAGGTCCAGTTTTTTTGTAAAGATTCATGCAAGTGAAAAATATATGCCAACAAATGCTAGAGGACTAATAGTTACCAAATTAGGGCTAATCAAAGGAAGCATACTTTCTAATTAATATGGGAACAAAAATAGCTCTCTGCAGATTGAATAACTAGGTGGTATATGGATGAAATCAGGATGAACCCTGGCTGGGAGTGTGAAGTTTTTCAAAAGAAGGTAGTTAATGACTTGGGATTTCAAGTGAACAAGTCCATGTGTTACAGGGCCAAGATAATTTCTTTAAAGGCTATTAATGAGACTCGTGAAAAGTTATAGGCTATGTTGTGGGACTATGGTCATGAACTCAAAAGAGTTATGCCGCCAAGTACGGTTTGTATTGAACTTGAAGATGTTGAGCCTGGTCCAGATAAGGGTAGGTTTAAGAGAATATACATATATCTAGGACCAGTGAAACAAGGTTATTTGGCAGGTTATAGGCCAATTATTGGAATGGATGAGGCTATTTAAAAGGCCCATATGGAGGATAATTATTGACATATATGGGCATAGATCTAGATGATGGTATGTTTCATGTGGCCTAGTCTGATGTGGATGCAGAGAAATATAGAAAAATTAGTTGCCTGCCATGTCAAGGTTAGGAGGTGCTAGGTTTCTTGTGCAAACATCTGTAGGAGGATATGAGTTAGTGGTTTATTTAAAACCAAGACTTTTTCTTGCAAGAAATGGAAACTCGGTGGAATCCCATGTTTTCAAGAATTGCTTGCCAAAACTCAGAGGGCTTTAGTGTTGCCAATTTTGGGGTGCATAGGTGTTATTCAACTAACATGTTCATAAATATATGTATTTTAATTTTTTTTACATTAATATTTGTTTATATTTATTAGGCCTTACATTTACAATGTTTTTGGTAAGTGTAAAAGAATATCGTGGAGCCAATTAATGGCAAGGAAGAATGTGTCAAACTGAATACACAAAACCCTTACCTCCGAATGTCAAACCATCCATTGGTAGACCAAAAATCTGGAAAAATAAGAAAATGACATCAAGATACTATCATATGATGAAACCAAACTTAAAAGACATAAAACTAGTCTACATTGTAGAAGTTGCAAGAAATGGGGACAACAACAAAAAACTTGTGGAAGACAGGTAGATTTCTAACTTGCACTTGCACAGGATGCCGTGTTAACTTGTATTTTCCGTTAATTTCAAACTTTTTACTAACTTCTTTCCAGGGAGGGGAGGCAAATGATATAAATCAGGAAGGCTTTAATGTTAGGAGGAAACACACACCTAAACGAGATTCAATCTATCTATACGGAGTACACACACACAACATATATGACGTGGAAGACCTACGTCTCAACTTATATTTTTAATCAAAATAATTTTCAATAAAAAATTAACACATAACACCTCAATGGTGTCTAAAACTGATACGTGAGCCAACCAATGCTCAAGCATACCTAAGACGACTACATCTCTTAAGCATACCTATCAAACATAATATAACTATGTATATATAGCCATCACTAAATTTATCCAACAAGACACACCTAATTTGATTATAATAGTAATTGCATACCCTATACGATTATTACCCAATCCAAATTATGTCTTGTATCGCCAAGCCCAACTAATCACATTGGGTTGAAACCCAAAATCCTCCCATTCGAACCAATACAATTTCACAACTGAAATAACGGTCACCATCAAGCAGTCGACCTCTGTTCGCCAACCTTCCCTCTTGTTCTTCCAACTTTGAGAATCACCAAAACCCATCTACTGATCTCCAAACTGTCGTTCTTCATCATAACATCATATACATCTACACAATCACGTGCTTCAACCACGAGTGCTTCATTTCACCACTGACTCACCCTATCCTTGCTTTCACGGGCCTCTTGAAGAATATCATTGGTATCACCCAAAAAAATTTACGTGGTTTATCAACCATCAATCTACTGAAACTATTACAATGATCCCTTCCATCTCGAGTCAAAATGAATCGATCCATTGTGCAAGTCAACCATTATACTTCACGCAATAATTTCTCTTCCCATATTAATAGGCTTCTCGTCATTAAATCAATCAACATACTTCACCATACCAATTGAAACTCGAACTTTCCTCCAACCCAATACATCATGAACCCAAACCTTGGCTCATGATACCACTTGTTAGGAGGAAACATACACATATACGAGATTTATTCTATCAATACGGAATACACACATAACATATATGAAGCGGAAGACCCATATCTGAACTTATATTATTAATCAAAATAATTATCAATAATACATTAATACGTAACACCTCAATGATGTCCAAAACTAATACGAGAGCCAACCAATACTCAACCATCACCCAAACGATACTTAAGACGATTACATCTCTTAAGAATACCTGACAAAAATAATATGACTATGTATATACAGCCATCACTAACCTTAACCAACAAGACATAACTAATCTGATTATAATAATTGTTTGACCCATAAAATTATTATCCAATCCAATTATATCTTGTATCACCAGATCCAACCAGTCACATTGGGTTGGAACCCAACATCTAATGGATATGGGGCCAATGAAGGCAGTCATGAAGGAGGCAACGTGCATAATGGAGGCAATAAAGGAGGTAATGGAGACAATAGGGGCAGCCAACATAGAGTTAATGAAGACAATAAAGGAAATCAACATGAAGGTAATGCTAACAATGGATGTGACACCAATCATTCAGAATTTACTCCAGGTTCTTATCAACCACCAAATCAAGGAGGTGATAGTGAATGTGGGTTTTTTAGTCACATCATACTTCTCCACCTCCTACTTAAGGAGCAGGTTCAAGTGGAGTGGCTCCTAAGGCATAAAAAACAGAAAAATAATTAGTCACTATTAGGGAAGAAATATTAAGAACAAGGAATATGCTAACTGAAGCCTATTTATAAGAAATATGCAAACATTATTCTGTAAGCATTATTATGCAAACTTGTAAGCCTGTTTAAGGCCTTTTGAATTTTTGGTTACGACTAGTTTAGGATGTTGAACTCTTTTGATATATGAATGTTTAAGGCTGTTTAACGCTTTTGGTATGTGGATGTTTGACCTTTTGGATCTATGGCCAAATTTAAGGCCTTAGCTGTGTAATGGATCAGATTTTCATGTTTAATTTTCTTTGATTTTTCTTTCTTTAGTCACTATAGGAAATCTTGAAACTCTCAATACTTTCATTACATAAAAAAATAGATCAAGTCACAGTCATTATAAATACTCAATATATTCAAATGAGGACATGAATTTCACTTCAATTTAATGTAACATCTAATTACCAACTGCAACACTCATTACAAACATTTATCCGCCAATTCACTTTGCACTACATACAAAAGTAAAACATAAAATTACAAAGCCTAAAACCATTCAGTACAATAATTTTCTACTTTTCTTCTTCTGAACTTCAAGCAATTGTTTCACATAATCACTTTTTACAGCCCTTAACCTCCATAACAACCTTGAAATCACAACTTTTACCCTGTCACAAAGGGGAGCATCGACCCATTGAAAATAAGCACAAACACATATCAAGCCATTTCTAAATTGTAGCCCATCATTTGCATCAGTACAGGCCACCCGACCGGCTGCAAGCCACCCACAGTGACAATATATCATGTTTGATACTGATTAGATGGTTATTTATAGAGAAAATAAGGTAAATGTTGAGTTTTCTTATTAGATATGCATTTCATGGTCGTGTGTTTATATATACACACACAATATTGACAGTTACTTCTTTTAAAAAGACTAAAATATCCCTGCTCTGTTAGTTCCGTTAGGGTTGACTTGATGGTCACCATCAAATTAAAAGGCGGAAGGAACGGCCATTGACTTTTTATTTTTAAACACCAGTCAACATTTTATGATTTTTTCAAAATTTTGACCATCTTTATGTCATGAACTCTAAATTCAAATGTCACATAAAATGAAATAGAGCAGTTATTAATTCACAAACATGTTTACGATCGTCTACAACTCAACAACTTATATATACCGTAATCTATGACGTCTCAAATTATATACTGCCTGCCATATAAAAACTCTACACAATTATGCAAATTAAATTTAGGTAACAACTTTTAATTGAACCTAATCTCTCAAACAAGCACATAATACATGGAAGAAACAATACTTAATAACATAAACTTGAAAGTTTGAAGATAAAGTTCTCACATTATTCCACTAGAGTGTTTACAGATCTACTTGAAATGAATTGAGAGTCATAAGAGTACAATATCAATTATATATACATCACAGCTTTGTAACGAATTTTTTATAATACGAGCTCTGAAATATCATTTAACTTGACTTCTTATCTATCCAAAATAACAGCACTTATCAAGTAAAAACTAATATACTGCAATATTCCCCCTCGGTTTTCAAATTACATATGCATGTTTCATATTCAATTTGGAAAGATTGGTCCTATGAGAGTGACGAGGTAAACTCTTAGTCAAGATGCAGCCAACTAGTGATGGCTAGGAATAAAGATGGGATAAATGAGATCTGACGACACTTGTTCATGAATAAAATGGCAATCAAGAGCAAAATGCTTAGTCATGGGATGAAAATCGGGTCTGCAACAATGTCTAAAGCCGCTTGGTTAATTATTGTAGGGCGAGATTGAGGGATCTGCAACTCGGATAAAAACATGTGAAACCATGAAAAATCACAAGTTGTGTTAGCTAAAGCCCGTAATTCAGCTTCTGTTATGGATCATGAAACAACCGGTTGTTTCTTAGAAGACAAAGACACCAAAGAATAACCAAGACTTAAACAAATGCCACTAACACTTCGAGAAGAAAATTGACATGATCCCCTATCAATGCCACAATAATCCTCTAAATGCAAAGTTAAACCACCATAAAAATAGACCTTGGAAAAGAGCAACTTTAAAATACCATAAAACTCATTGAACAACATGAAGATGTGGCACTCTAGGGTTACCGAAGAAATTGGCTGAGATGATAAACCACAAAAGAGATGTCTGGCTTGGAAACTGTTAAACAGTATAATTTTCTAACAAATTTCATGTAAACAAATAGATCTTGCAGTATTTCACTATCATATGTACTAAGCTTGACTGCAGAATCAAAAGGCAGTGACAATGGTTTGGCATTTTCCAAATCATCCTCGACTAACATATCATGAACAAATTTATGCTTATGTAAAAATAAACTATCGGCTATCTTATGAATTTCCAGGCCCAGATAGTACTTTGTCAATCCTAATTCTTTAATTTTGAATGAAGAAAGAAGCATAGACTTGATATGAGTAAACAATTCAGTATTATTCCTAGTTAAGAGTATGACATCGACATAGACTAAGGCAATAATAAAGGATCCTTTCTTTGTCAAAATGAAAAGAGAATACTTATATAATAGCTTGGCTAAAACCCAAACCAAACAGAAGTGATATTAGCTTAGAAAACCATTGCCAAGATGCTTGCTTAAGACCATACAGAGATTTTAATAATCTACGAACAACATTAGGAGTACCATCAAGTGGGTGGACTTTCGGAATTTCCATATAGACTTCTTCTAACAAATCACCATGAAGAAAAGCGTTGTTATGTCCAACTGATGTATCAACCAATTTATAATTGTAATAAGAGCTAAAACTGTCATAACAGTAGACATTTTCACAAAAGGAGCAAAAGTATTATGGTAGTCCTCTCCTTCTATTTGTGTGTCACCTTTGCTAATAATCTAGCTTTGAACTTGTCAAGTGAGCCATCAGCCAAAAACTTTGCTTTGTAAACCCATTTACACCCAACTATCTTCTTACTTGAAGGTAAATTGACAATTTCTCGCGTATTATTTTATTCAAGGGCATGAAGCTATTTTTTATAGCATCTACTCATATGGAGTTTACAACAGCTTGATGATATGTGTAAGGTTCTTTAAAGTCAGACTATGAATTCAAAGTGTAAGCTTATACTGGAAACTTGGGGTTTTAATTAGGATAGTGATTAAAATTATAGTTGGAGGCATTAATGCGAAAAATGAACAATACAGTATTGTCCTGAAGAGTATCAGAAACTGAATGAGTGGAATTAGACACAACATAATCCTTCATCCATATAGTTTGGACTTTATGACCAAGAGATAATCTGGTAGTGGTGATTGGCAACTATAGAGTAGGAGGAGGAGGAGTAGGAGAAGTATGAGGAGGAGATGTTTATATGAAATGGTCAGTATCAACAGAGGGATAAGAACCAGCTATATCATCAATCACAAATATGTCATTGGGGAGAGGCTGGGACATAGAGTCATCACTAATGATTGAAGATGATCAAGAGGACAGTCATGTGATTAGGGATTTGGTGGAAAAAATACATGTGAGGTAGGAGAATACAAAACATAATTGCTAGTAAATTTTTAAGGAAAAACACTCTCATGAAAAATGACATGTCAAGAGACATGTGTAGTCTTTGTAAGAGGTTCAAATAATTTGTAACCTTTTTGATGTAAAGGGTAACTAATGAATATAGTTTTAACAGTTCGTGGAGCCAATTTGTCCAGGGAATGGACATACATATAAATCCAAACAACCAAGAACCCTAAGATTGTTGCAATCTGATGGGGTGTGAAACAAAAATTTCATAAGGACTAAGATAACATAAAATAAAAGTAGGGATTATGTTATAAATATATGTTGAAGTCATTAAATAATCACCCCAAAATGTAGATGGAAGGTTGGCTTGAAACAGAAGGGCTCTACCCATTTCTAGTAAATTAATGTGCTTCATTTCCATTATCCCGTTTTGTTGAGGAATGGAAGGGAAAGAAGATTAATCTAAGATGCCCTGTCTAGTTAAAAAAGAAATAAGTGAATGATTGAAAAAATCACCTTCATTATTAGAACTTAAACATTTAATAAAAGATTTGAATTGAACATGGACATGAAGAATAAAATCTTTAAGTGATTGTACGTCATGTTGTTTGGTATGAACCGAAATAGTCCAAATACCTCTTGTACAATCATCAACAATTGTTATAAAGTACTTGCAACCATTATAAGTGGAAATCCTATAAGGACCCCAAAGATCACAATGATCAAATCAAAATGTAGTTTGGAATAAGATATACTATAAGTAAAAAATAACCTACATTGTTTTCCTAAAGGACAAACATCGCATACTGGAAGAAAAGCAGTAATAGATTGTTTAATATCCATGTCCTGAATCTTATAAAGTATAGTAAAATGAATATGTTAGGAATATGTTATGAACTTGATGATAATTTAAACAAATCATCTTAGTAGATTTAACTTAGTGAATTGTGTAGCACTCGAAGGATGATCTAATATAGTCCCGACGGATAAACCTTACAGTCCCGACGGATGACAGATTAACATCCATCGAGTGAGTAGCTTATGTAATAATAAGAATTGTAGCACATTTCTGTAAACAACTTTGTGTAGATTCTATAGGAGTATACGAGTCATGTTGACTACTAGTGGATATACAGAATAGGTTGATTAATTATAAATATGAGATGTCTTGTAATTCTGTATAAGTGAAATAGAGTCAAGTGACAAATAGCTACCCGACGGATGATCAACAAAGCTACCCGAAGGATGATCAACAAAGCTACCCGATGTATGACAAACATGTACCCGACGGATGATCAAATTCAAATATCTGTTGACAGTAACAACACAGTCACATGCGTTGGGTGTTTGCAAAAGGAATGTGGCAGCCTGTTAAGCAAGAATTTGAGAATAAAGAAGCATTTCCATGCAACTATGAAGATATTCAAAGATGCTGGAATAGAGTAGTGAAGTAGCATGGAGTTAGACTAGATATGTTGTATTATCTTGTCCTATTGTCATGTAAACTTGGTGATATATAAACCAAGTATAGCAAGTAGAATATTGAACTAAACAAAAACATTTTAAAGAGAGATAGAAAAAGCTGTACTTGTCAAAAATTTCTCTGTAGTTTGTTTGTTCCTCTTGTAAAGCAGCTGTGAGCCATTCTAAGATACACAGAGTTCTCAAATTGATATATATATATATATATATATATATCTAGTAGATACATTCAAATCCACTAGAAAGTTTTAAAATCTTGTGTTTTTATTACTTTGTGTTTTGATTTATATAACTCTTTCATTTCGCACTCTGCAAAACAAATACTTATATATATTCAGTTAGAACAGTTTTTAAAATCTTGAAAAATTAGCCAGAATTACATTCAACCCCCCTTCTGTAATGCTTGTTGTATTTTTAGGGAATAACAATTGGTATCAGAGCAAGCCCTTGAAGTACAAAGAGTGTAAAGATCACAACAAACAGCAAGATGAACAAGAAGGATGTTGGAGTCAAAATTCCATTTCTAGACAAAGATAATTATCACCACTGGAAGGTGAAAATGCACCTACATCTTATTTCCCAAGATGAGGCCTATGTGGATTGCATAGAGAGAGGTCCTCATGTACCAACGAGAGCTGCAACTGGCAATGAATCATCTGTTCCCAAACCTAAGCATGAATGGTCAGATCCTGATATTGAGCAAGTCAGGAAAGATAAGAAGGCCATGAACATTTTGTTCAATGGAGTTGATGGTGATATGTTTGATAACATCATTAACTGTAAAACAGCCAAAGAGGTTTGGGACACAATCCAGATTATTTGTGATGGTACTGAGCAATTAAGGGAGAACAAGATGTAGCTACTGATTTAGCAATATTAGCATTTGCACTGTGAAGAAAGTGAGTCTCTCACTGATATTTTTAGTAGATTTCAAAAGCTACTAAATACTCTGAAGTTGCATGGAAGAGTCTATCAAACAAAAGACTCTAACCTCAAGTTCTTTAGATCTCTTCCAAAAGAGTGGAAGCCAATGACAATTTCATTGAGAAATTCTCAGGATTACAAGGAGTTCACCTTGGAGAGACTGTATGGCATCCGAAAACCTTATGAGCTTGAAATTGAGAAAGATGAGAGGATGGAGAAAGAAAGGAAGAAAGGAGGGTCCATAGCACTAGTTGCTAAGTTAGAAAAAGAGAAAGAGATGAAGGTAGAAGTTGTTGAGTCTATATCAAAGGTCTGTGAAAGCAAGGGTAAAGGGCTGGTAGCTGAAAATGAAGATCAGTTGAGTCAAGATGACATGGATGATATTGATGAGCATTTAGCATTCCTATCCAGAAGATTTGCCAAGCTCAAGTTCAAAAAGAATTTTGGAGCAGCCAAGATAAGTAGAAACATGGTGGATAAATCCAAATTCAAATATTTCAAATGTGGCTTGGCAGGGCATTTTTCCAATGAGTGTAGAAAGTTAGATTCTAGCAAGAAGAAGTTTGAGCCTGTTGATTATAAACAGAAATATTTTGAGTTGCTCAAGCAAAAGGAAAGGGCTTTTATTACACAAGAAAATGACTCGGCAGCTGATGGATTGGATGAAGATGAAGAAACAAGCTATGTCAACCTAGCCCTGATGGTCAAGTTTGATGAAACAGAAACAAGTTCTTCAAGTAATCAGGTAATCACCACTAACCTAGCACATGTATCTAAAGCTGAGTGTAATGATGCAATCAATGACATGTTCACAGAATTATATCACTTGCGTGTTACACTTAAGTCCCTCACTAAGGAAAATGCTAAAATTAAAGAAAATAATTTGTTTTTAACTGAGAGGAATAATGTGCTAGCGTCTCAGTTTATTGAATTTGAAAAATTAAGAATTGAGTGTAAGATTTCTAAGGATGAATTAATTGAGTCCTTGAAGAAAGAAGAGATTTTAAAGAAGCAGCTTGAACGAGAATAGGAAGTGATTAAGGCATGGAAATCATCCAGAGATGTCCATGCTCAAATCACTAAAGTTCAAGGTATTGAGTCCTTTGGTGATGTAGCTTGGAAGAAGAGTAAGGAGAAGCTGGAATCCAATTTGGTTGAAGGATTGTTGACATATATGGACTCGACGGATGATGAAAATCATCCGTCGGATAATCAAAAGGATTATCCGTCGAGGGACAAAGAGCCACATCCGTCGGCTGTGAGTAAACCTGTGAGAAAAGCTAAGCTAGCCAAGTTAAATGAGAAATATGGCTCAGTTTCTAAGAACTTTGTTCCAGGAGAAATATGGCTCAGTTTCTAAGAACTTTATTCCATGCATATGAATGCTATGTCTGCTCACAATATGAATGCACAATTTGCTAATATGCCATTTGTACTTAATCCTTATTATGCTGCATTTAGTATGCCTCAAATTCCATTTATCATGCCTTACTGGAATAACATGTTTACAAATAGCATGCCTTTTCCTATTAATCAAAATGTGCATGACAATTATTTTAATGACTGGTTTCAAAGGTCCAACTCAGATGACTAAGGATGAATCAGAAATTCCCAAGTCATATAAGATCAAACCTAAGAAACCAAAGAAGAAAGCTAACAAGGCAGGACCCAAGGAAACTTGGGTACCAAAATCAATTTGATTTGATTTTGATGTGTGCAGGGAAATAGAAAGAATCTTTGGTATCTGGATAGTGGTTGCTCAAGGCACTTGGTTGGAGATTCTACCCTGCTCACTGAGTTCAAGGAAAGAGCTGGCCCAAGTATTACTTTTGGAGATGACAGCAAGGGTTATACTGTGGGATATGACTTGATTTCAAAAGACAATGTCATCATTGAAGAGGTTACCCTAGTGGATGGTCTCAAGCATAATTTGTTGAGTATCAGCCAGCTTTGTGATAAGGGCAATTCAGTAACCTTCAATTCAAAAGCCTGTGTTGTGACAAACAAAAAGAGCAACGAAGTGGTTCTCACTGGAGTGAGAAAAGGAAATGTATCTAGCTGACTTCAACTCATCTAATGCAGAATATGTCACTTGTCTTCTCAATAAAGCAAGTCAAGATGAAAGTTGGTTATGGAACAAGAAGCTGTCCCATCTAAACTTCAAGACCATGAATGAGCTTGTCAAGAAAGAACTGGTTAGAGGTATTCCTCAAGTGGAGTTTACTAAGGATGGATTGTGTGATGCCTTCCAGAAAGGAAAGCAGATCAAAGCATCATTCAGAAAGAAGCTTGATTCAACAATTAAAGAACCTTTGCAATTGTTACACATGGATTTGTTTGGACCAGTCAATGTGTTGTCTATCTCAAGGAAAAAAATCCTAGTAATTGTGGATGATTTTTCAAAGTTCTCTTGGACATATTTCTTAAAGTCTAAAGATGAAGCTAGTGAAATCATCATCAATCACATAACGCAAGTCAACAATCATCCTGATTTTAAAATAAGAAGAATCAGGAGTGACAATGAAACTGAGTTCAAGAATTCTGTGATGAGATCATTTTGTGAAGAGAATGGGATTATGCATGAGTTTTCTATAACAAGAACTCCACAACAAAATAGAGTAGTGGAAAGAAAGAACAGATCTCTTATTGAAGCTGCAAGGACAATGCTTGAAGAATTAAAGTTACCAACATATTTTTGGGCTGAAGCTGTGAATACTGCCTGCTACACTCAGAATATCTCTTTGGTTAATCAAGAAAAGTGCATGACACCCTACCAATTGTTCAAGAATAGGAAGCCCACTCGAAATTTTCTTCATGTCTTTGGCTGCAAATGTTATATCTTAAGGAATCAAACTAATCAATATGGAAAATTTGATGCTAAAGCAGATGAAGGAATTTTTGTTGGATATGCTGTGGGAAAAGTATATAGAGTCTACAATCTGAGAACCAACATTTTTGTGGAATCAATACATGTTGTGTTTGATGACAAAAAGATTGAAGGACAGCAAGATGGAGATTTCCATGAAAGCCTCAAGTTTGATAATGTGGAGATGTTCAGTGATGACAGTGATGATAATAGTGATCAAGAAATAGTGAATAAGGATAATGCAGAAAAGTCTACAACTAATGAAGCACATAATTCAACATCTGTCGAGTTGCAAAATGCTTCATCTGTCGGGAGACAATCTTCCTTATTCATCGGGAGACAATCAGCTTCATATGTTGGGACACAAAGTGCATCATCTGTCGGAATATTAAGAGAAGTTGAAAGTCAGAATAGATCACCTACAGAAAGTTCCCCTTTTTCAAATCAAAGATTCACAAACTCAGGGGGAGTTTCTCATAATCAAAACTCAGTCACACATCAAGACAACAATGAGGCCTCTTCATCTAGAGCTAATCTATCTCAACAAAGAAAATGGACTAAAGATCACCCTTTTGAGCTCATCATTGGTGATGCATCTTCTAGAGTTCAAACAAGGAGAGCTACTCAAGAAGAATGTCTATATAGCAGCTTCATATCTAAGGAAGAACCAAAGAAAGTAGAAGAATCATTGTTGGATCCTGATTGGATTTTAGCTATGCAAGAGGAGGTAAACCAATTTGAAAGGAACAAGGTATGGAAGCTGGTCCCCAAACCTAAAGGAAAGAATTCAATTGACACCAAGTGGGTATTCAGAAACAGGATGGATCAAAATGGCATAGTAGTTAGGAACAAAGCTAGATTGGTTGCTAAGGGCTACTTTCAACAAGAAGGAATAGATTTTGATGAAACTTTTACTCTTGTTGCAAACTTGATGCCATCATAATTTTCTTAGCCTATGCAGGTCATGCCAATTTCAAGGTCTATCAAATGGATGTCAAAAGTGCCTTTTTGAATGGAGATTTGGAGGAGAAAGTCTATGTTATCAGCCTCCTGGTTTTGAAGATCTAAATTTTCCAGAATATGTCTACTATCTTTTGAAGGCACTTTATGGACTGAAGCAAGCACCTAGAGCCTGGTATGACACTTTATCAAAGTTTCTTTTGGAAAATCACTTCACAAGAGGTACTGTTGATAATACTTTATTCTTTAGAAATGTTAATGGCTCTAGTATACTTGTTCAAATCTATGTAGATGATATTATATTTGGCTCTACAGATGAAAAACTTTGCAAAAAGTTTGCCAAATTGATGCAAAGTAAGTATGAAATGAGCATAATGGGAGAACTAACTTACTTTCTTGGTTTACAAGTTAAGCAAGTTAGTGATGGAATATTCATTAGTCAAACTAAATATATTTATGATCTTTTAAAGAAGTTTGATCTAATGGATTGTACATCTACAAAAACTCCCATGGCCACTGCAACTAAGCTTGAATTAAACACTACTAAAAAGTCTATGGATATTTCAAACTACAGAGGCATGGTTGGCTCACTTCTGTACTTAACAGCTAGTAGGCCAGATATAATGTTTGCTACTTATCTTTGTGCTATATTTCAGGCTGATCCTAGAGAATCTCACTTAGTAGCCATTAAGAGAATTTTCAGATATCTCAGGGGAAAACCAAAACTTGGCATTTGGTACCCTAAAGATTCTAGTTTTGATCTAACTGGTTATTCAGATGCAGATTATGCAGGTTGTAATAGACAGAAGAAGTACAACAGGAACCTGTCAATTTCTAGGGAACAAGCTTGTGTCCTGGTTCAGTAAAAAGCAAAATTCAGTGTCTACTTCTACATCTGAAGCTGAATATATTGCTGCTAGTAGTTGCTGTGCACAGATTTTATGGATGAAAAACCAATTGCTGGACTATGGTCTACAAGTGGATAAAATTGCCATTTTATGTGATAACACAAGTGCAATTGCCATCACTGAAAATCCAGTACAACATTAAAGAACAAAGCACATAGACATCAAGTACCACTTCATTAGGGAACATGTGATGAATGGTATTGTGGAAGTTCATTTTATTCCAAGTGAAAAGCAGCTTACAGATATCTTTACCAAGCCACTTGATGAATCCACCTTTTCAAGGTTGGTAAGTGAGTTAGGTATGCTTAATTATTCTTGAATCATTTCAGATATTTTTACAAGTTATAATGCAGCTGGAAACCTAATTGATTTTTTCTGTTTTGGATGGAATTTTGGCTAAGTCAAAATTTATATCCCGACGGATGCTCATTATCCATCGAGTTTGATCATCCGTCGGAATATTATTTGTTAATAAAAATCAATTACTTTTCTGGATTATTTTATAACCCGACGGATAATTGATTTATCCTCATCCGTTGAATTGTCTCAATCTTAGCGGTTAAAACTCTGAACATTATCCATCGGGTATACTTACAGTTTGTAAGTATAACACGACGGATAAGTGACATAATTTTTACAGTTTATTTATTTTTAAAAGGCTATTTTGGGCTATTTTGATTGGTTACTTTACTTCACTTTATTATTTTTGACAGTTTATTTCTGAGATAGTATAAAAGCAGAATTCATTTTTATTCTACTCTTTTATCATTCTCAAATCAATTGCTCTAAGTTGCTTTCTTCTCCAAAGCAAATATTCTCTCTGCAAATTTCTCATTCTCTAACAATGGCACCAGTAGTCAAAATCATGTCTCAATATGGATATATCTATGAAAAGAACAACTTTGTAGCTCTTGCGAATAAGGAGATTCCTCTGTGTGGAGAATTTTACAAGATAATGGATTTTGTGAAGAGCTGTAAACTCAGTTATACTATGCTGGAATCACCCACAATCAACTGTGAAGTTGTGGAGGAGATATGGACAACTATCGTGTACAACTCATCTGACAAAACCATAACTTTTACACTTAAAGGTAAGAAGTTTTGCATTAATAGTGACATTGTCAAAGCATGCTTTAGAATTCCAGATAACACTGCTAGTGTTCCACACACAAATACTGATATAGTTAACATGCTAAATTCTATAGGCTATGCACTTTCTACTTCTAAGTTAAGTGAAATTAGGAGGCTAGGTCTTAGAAAGGAATGGAGCTATCTGTGTGATGTGGTAACTAAAGTATTTTATGGTAAAATTAGCAATTTTGATTCTGTTAACATATCCATGATTAACATGCTTTATATGCTAGTTACTGATAAGTACTTTAATCTCAGTGACTTGATCTTGTTTGAGTTAGGTTATAAGTTAGGAGAACTTAATAAGAGAGGTCTAAGTGTCTATTATGCTAGATTCTTTATGATGCTTGCTAACCATCTTATTGAGAACATTAATGTTGAAAACCCAACCAACAAACTGAATTTTTGGGTTCAAGAAAGGAGAGTCATTGCTGATCTCAACAGGGCAAGTCACCACAAAGAGGTGCCCCTCCTTTACTTTCCAATCATGGAGGGACATCAAGTAAGTGAGGTAAGCTCCACTGTCTCCACTCTTCCAACCTCACACATTTCTTTGCCTTCAAGTGTGGCTATGGCATCTGTGTCAATGACCCAACAGATGTCTACCCAAGCTACCAAGTCAACAATCTTAAAATCCAAAACTAAGAAAGCCCCCTCTGGTTTCTTTCAAAAGAAATCAGTAGCAAAATATACTAAACATAAAGAGGTGAGTGTGAAGGAGAGTGAGCAAGGTGAGGGACACGGTGAAAATTAAGAAAACCCTAAGGATAAGGCTGGTGAGTTTAGTGTACCCAAGCCTAGCCACACCACAATTTTCCAACAAATTGTGGTTGTTAATAAGGATATAAGCTCAATTCTAGTTTCATCCTCCCAAAAGGATGTTACTATTGGAACAAGCTCCCAACCAGGAGCACAGGCCAAGAGGGTTAGGCACACAAGTTCACCACAGGCTTATGCCAGAAAGAAAAGATCAAAAACCCTTGGGGATACACAGGGAACACACACAGTGCAAACTGGTGCTAAAGACCCAGTCACTGCATCATCTCAAAGTCAGATTCATGTGGCTCCAATAAATATGGAGTCATAGCCAAAATCATTAATAACTGAAGCACCTGAAATACCAAATTCACCAACACACTTACTAGATGTTGACATGATTCATACATCACTTCCAAATTCTCCATCTTTAACTTTATTGGAGAAGCCAAAAATTCAAACAAGTGAGCATCATCTTTTAGATGATATGTTGGCTCACTTGCCAATTCTTTCTTAGTCTATTGAGACAGCTGTGCCCAAATTTTTATCAATATGCATAGAGTCTACAATAGTCTTCACTCCAAACTCATTCATTTCTTCTATCCCGGTGGATATTATTCATCCGTCGAGTAGTGATTGTATCCCGACGGATATGCCTAACAGCAGTCATCCGTCGGCTAGCCAAACTACTAACCTGATGGATACTCCTCATCCATCGAGAGTTTTTGTACAACTTAAAATTCCTTCAATTGTCACAAGTGTCGATGACTTAGTAAGAGTGCAATCACTCGTAGGACTGAGGGCATGGAATGAACTGAGTCTCAAGTTGTCATAGATTTTATTTCCCTAGATGCTGAGACATTTACTCATCCTGTTGTAGCTTATCAAACTCTAGCTGTATAGGGCAATGAGGAGGCTGAAAAGATGCTCAACTTAGTGCACACTACTCAATCTCTATAAAGAGTAAAGGATGCAATCACTGTTATCCCTTTAACTACTGGCAGTGATTTTGAACTGGCTGAAGACTCATTTAGGGATGCTGATGGGGATGATGAGAAAGACAGCATGAGCATAGAGGGAGATGCAGATATTCCTGCCTGGATGCTAACTAAAGAATATTCCTACTCACATCTCCAATCCACACTATTCAAGCTTATTCATGACACCCAAACAACCATTCAAGCATCTACAAATGCCAGCATAAAGAGACTACTTACAGCACATCTTGAAGCTCTTCAGCTGCATAAGATTCAAGCTCTCCAACACAGTCAAAGTGTGGATGAAATCAAGCAAGAAGTTTCTGAAGTAAAATAGGATCTCATAGGAAGGTTAGATGCTAGACTTCCTGGAACCACCATAACTGAGATAGCTCAAAAACTGAGGAAGGAAGCTGATCTCAATAGAAAGGTTGAGGCCATGGACTCTAGATTATCTGATGTGGAGAAGTCAATGGCCATGATACTTGCTAACCAAGAAACTCAGACTGCTCTACTCCAACAATTGGTGGCTGCTCAACTCCCTTCCACTCAATAACTTGATGCTAACAAAAAGGGGGGCTCATCAAGTAAGGGGAAGAAACAACTCAACATTCAAGTCAGCAAAGTAATTATGCCAACAATTGCTTTCACTAAGCCACCAGCTATGGACAGCATTGACATCATAAATCTGGTAACAGCAAAACTGGAATCAAATGACAAACTGCTAAAAATTGATGTAGCAGCAGCTGAGAAGGAACTAAAAGAAAAATGGAGGAAAATAGATGCAGAAATTCAACAGAAGTTTTGACCAATTCAGAAACCAGACAAAATCTTTAATCATCACTCTCAAGTCAAGCATATTTCTGAGAATAAATTGAGTTTGAATTATCTATAAAAGGGTCAAGCATCCTGTATAAAGTCTCCAAAGGAAAATCTGGTCCTGAATCCAAAAAAAAATGACTCAAAGTTTTCAGATAAAAATCCTATGGATACTGTGTTTGAGACAACCAGGCTAGATGAGAAGAAGCTGTTGGCTAGGTCAATTGCATTTTTCAAAGATCCTACTGATTCAGCACTTAAAAGAAGAATTGCCAAAATCTATAAAAATGGTAAAGAAATTTGTGTGGTGGCTAGACACCCTCTGTTTATAGAAGCTAAGAAGGAAGAGAAGGAAAGAATCAGGCAAGAAAAGAAGTAGGCTGCCTTAGATGCTAAGAAGCTCAAACAAAAGAAGGAGCAAGCTGTTATCTTGGCCAAACTTCAAGCTGTGAAGACTACAACAGAGATTTTTGCATAACCATTTATAATTGCTAAATCTCAAGATCAGAAAGTGCAAGATGCACCACAACAGAAAAGAAGATTCAGGTACAAGCTTCTCTCTAAAAGAAAATTGGACTTCAGTGATAAGGAAATGGAAGATCACATTTCCAAAAAGTCTATGTTAGGTCACACACACACTGTAGAGGGAGTGAATATAGTGTATAGTACACTCAAATCGAACTTTAAGAACTTAAGTAATAGAAAACAAACTTTATTGAAACAATAAACTCTGTTACAGTATGGAACTGTTATATCTCAGTGATGAACAAATACCACGAGAGCTGCTAGGGTTACAATTAATAATCTTCTCTAGTACTGATAACACTTATAGTGTAAACCCTATGTCTGTGTTTATATACTACACAGTTACAAGATAATCGCTAATTGATATGGAATATAATTCTGCTTCCTAAAATATATCAATCAGATATCTTTTCTTCCAAGTATTCCATTCTTTACAGAATTCCTTCTTCATGCATATCTCTTCTTATGTTTATCTTGATCTTCTTTCCTTTAATCAGCTACTGTCCTTATCTGATCGTCCTTCAGCACTTAAGTTCTGATATTTATCTTCTGATGATTATCTCCTGATAACATAAGTACTGATATCCTTAAGTCCTGACTTCCAGTATAAGTACTGATCAACAGTTAAGTACTGATTTATCCTGTTTAAGTAAGATCTGAAAGCTAAACATAAAACATATTAGCCATGACATTATCAAATATATCTAACAATCTCCCCCAACTTGTAAATTAACATAATATACAAGTTTAACAGATATTTGATGATGTCAAAAACATTAAGTACAAATGCATGAGAATTAGACTAGATAACTACAACTTACAGTCCTTAAAACTTTTACCAATTTCAACTTCTGATAACAACTTCAGTCTGTATAAATATCAGAATTTAAGCAGTTGTAGATCTTCGACTTGGCTTCATCATTTTCTGATCTCTCTGATGTCAGGAGTTGTTCTGAGATAGTTCTTCAACAAACATTTCTCAGCATATCTGAGTTCATCAATCATTCTCCTTTTGACATCTTTAAGCTCTGCAGTATCTTCACCAGCTTGAAAGATTACAGCTCTGAGATCATTGATCTTTGCTTTTCTCAACTCCTGATCTAGTCTTATGACATAAGCTTTGCCAGACTCTAGATTGAATTCAAGTCCCTTAATACCAAGATATGTTCTGATCTGTGCAGTATTAGGCTTCATATCAACAATATCACCATTGTGATCTCTGTACTTTGGAACATATATGCTGTCAGACTTAACAGAATAAAGCCTTTTCTGTCTCTGAATCAGTTCTTTTAAGTAGTTTGCAGCAGTCCCTGTTATTCTGTCATCCACTTGAAGTAAGAAAAGTACATGCTCCAATTCTTCAAAATACTTCAATGGAATGGCATTTTGTCTTATATGATAAACCCTACCATCTGTCATGAAATACAACATGATGTATTCTTTCAAGTAGGTATGGTAAACCATATGTACAGATTCTAGTTGATTCAATCTCTCAGGAGTTGCTCAAATACCTGGTTCACTCAAGGAAGTTGGATCATTGGTAGTGTTGTGTACTCTTCTTTCATCAGCACTTCCCAATCCAGTTTTATCTCTAGCTTCCTTTCCAGTAACTACTCTTGCTTCAAAACCACTTGCAGTAGTCTTCAAAAATTGAGTCTGTTTTGCTTTAGTGAATCCTGGTAGGAGTGTCTTTGATCTATTTTCTGATATCAAGTTAACTTGAGCTATGTCAGAGGTTACTTGCTTCTTCTGAATATCAGAACTTACAATTTCTTGACTCTGAACAACTTGAGCCATGTCAGAGGTTGTTTTAAGAACTTTTCTTGAAGTCAGAGCAAGATCATCCTTTTCATCAGTAATTTCTTCTTCCTCGGGAGGTACATAAACCTTGATAGGTTCACCAACCTTTTCTTTACCCTTGGATCTTGGATATATCTCTGGTTGTGATCTAGCCAATGTTGCTTCAGTATGTGTCCTTTCTTTGATCACAATGCCTTTGAGTTTTGGAAGTGATTTTTTACCAGAAGCTTCAGATTTAGATGTGACTTTCTCTGATTTAAGTCTGGCTTCTTCTTCCTTTAAACTTTCCAAGTCCATTCCTGGATTTTCTTGAAGAAATAACTGTCTTGACATTTCCTCATCAAGATCTAGAAGTTCATCAGAACTTATCCTTTTACCAGCAGCAGAACTTATTCTTTTCCCAGTATTAGAACTTGTCATGTGCCTAGCTTGTCTTGATGTAAACCTTCTACCTTGACTATGACCGCTACCCATTCCAGAGTATCCTTGATCATCATTTCCATCATCCCTTCCTTGCAGTGTCTTATTAGTTTTGCATTTGGACTTAATTACC